>NW_020690550.1:0-1470 GCF_002925995.2 Terrapene triunguis
CTCCTTTTATATTGCAAACCCACCAGGCATTGCTTGCTATGGGAAAGAGGGCCCGGCAGTTTGAAAGCATTGAAATGAATGCGGAAGAAGCAGAACCCCGCGTGCCCCTAGGGCTTACCATGGCTGGCTGCAAGCTAAATTCTGTTGCCCGGCCATGTGTGATGTGCTGTGTACTATGAATTGCCCGTTTCACTGAGAAACAGTGTGTCCTTTGTTCTCTGAAATGTATCTTTTAAAATACTACCCTCCCTTTTTCTCCTCCCACAGGTGCAGATGTTTCAACGTGGCCCCTATCTACTCCATCCAAGAGGCTGGTCCAGATTAGAAGGTGGAAAAAATGAACTCAGGACAACATGTTCGCCGAGCTCATGCAGTCCTCCAGCATTGATAGGGCCCAGCTGAATGCGTGGTGGCAAACAATTGCGGAGTCCCATAAAGCATTACAGGAACACGAAGAGAGGAGGGACGCATGCGATGAGAGCAGGCAGGACGCTGTGGTCAAGCTCATGGGGGAGCAAACTGACATGCTGCACTGTATGGTGGATCTAATGCAGGAAAGGCAGCAAGACCACAGACTGCCGCTGCAGCCCCTGTTTAACCGCCCTCCCTCCTCCCCAAGTTCCATAGCCTCCTCACCCAGATGCCCAAGAACACGAGGGGGGAGGCTATGAGGACCCACACACTCAACCCCAGAGGATCGCCCAAGTAGCAGAAAGCTGGCATATGCGAACTTTTGATTTGGTTTCTGGAGCCCAGCACTGACAACATGGAGACATTTGCTAGCGATGCAAGAACGGGAGAGCAGAGTTTGCGGCGGAAGCTGTGCTGCTCGGTTCACGATGGCCAAACAACAGCGGGAAATGGTAAGGATCTTTCTCTCTTTTGCACAGCTCTGTTTTCTGCTTACTAACAAAAAAGGATCTTTCTCTCTCTTGCGGTTTTCTGTACTTTACACAACCCTGTGTCACTGACACAGGATCTCTTGCTAATTTTTCTGCCATGTGATTTCTTTCACCCAACCTTCTCAACCTTCCTTTATATTTCCCTCTTTTATTTAATTAGCCTTTACTTTTTAAAATTTATTTCAACTTTTTTACTCTTATTATTTTTTAGTCCCAACAAAAATAACCTTTTACCACATTCTTACTAATCTATAAAACAAACTCCTCTCTCTTGTTGCTTTCTCTAGTACCCCTCTTTCTTCTATTTAAAATAACCTTTCTTTCCTTTTTTCCTCTAAGCCTAACCAATCTTTCTTTTTTTAAAACTCCTTTCCTTTAAGGCCTCTGTAGCGAGGGGGCATGGTCTCCCGCCCTGACAGACAGGGAGGGAGCCATGAACGCTCCCTGTTGGGCAGAACCAGGACTTCCGCGGCCACCCCACCGGAAGCAGAAGGGCGGGACAGGAAGCGGAACTATAAAACGCTGGTCCTCCAGCTCAGTCGGGAGAGAGCTGCCGGAGGAGCAGGAC
>NW_020690551.1:0-16782 GCF_002925995.2 Terrapene triunguis
AGAATTTTGTGCAATTCATTTAAATTACAATACAGAACTGTATTTTCTGGACTTGTCAGAAGCAGTGCAAAGGCTTGGGGGAGTCCGGGATAAGGGAGGAGCTGAGGGAGAGGGAAGGAGCGAACCTGGAGAGTTTGGGGTGTGGGTCGGAGGTTTTTCTTGTGGGGGGGGGAAGATTGTTAGGGAGTTGGGAAGCCTCCCCCATGCAGACCCTGGCTGACCCCAAGCCTCTCCCTTCAGTCAGGCACATCTGCCCCTGTCCCCACACCCCGCATCCCCATGGGTCTTTGCAGCCCCCCTGTCCCCAGGCTCAACGCTGTCACCCCACTAGCTCCTGAGCCCATGCCCCAGTCTGTTCCCCCCCACTAGCCATTCTGAACCCGTCTGTGACCCTCCCCCAGCAGCCGTGTTTTCCCCATTCTGTCCTAACCTGGCTACATGGGCAGGGAGCTGTGATGAAGGTCTTACTCCTGGGGGAATTCTACAGAACTGGGCATAGATTTTTTTATTTTCCTGCATAAAATACATTTTGCCTAAGAGCTGCTGTTCCACCTTTTGCTCACCAGAGGGCGCTGTGGTGCCAGAACAGCTGGCTACATGCTGGCTGTTCTAGCGCCATAGCGTCCTCTGGTGGGCAAAAGGCAGAACTGCAACACTTCTTAGGCAAAATGTATTTTATGCAGGAAAATAAAAAAATTATACGAGACAGATGAATTCTGCGCATCCACAGAGGTGCATAATTTCCCCAGGAGTAGTATGTCTACACTGCAATGTAAGCTCAGGGTGAGCAGAACTCGGGTTAACAGACCCTGGGTTTGTTAACCTAGGGCTTGAGCGTCTACACTGGGACCCACATAGGAATTCTTGAATCCTGGGTCCCAACCAGGGGATCCAGCCCACTGCATTACGTGGGCCCCAACTCCAACCACCCATATTCCAGACTTCCTAGTGCCCTGCCAAAATATGGCCGCTCCAGCCCTCTGTTCATGGTTAAGTGTGGAAAAAAACTTGACTGTCCACCAAATCTGACTGTCCAGAGGACAAAGAAAGTTGGCCTGTGGGATTGTGGGATACTTTTGGTCAACTCCCAGAGCATGAGTCCAGTGGGGCTTCACCTACATTGCAAAGAAATAAGTCTTGAACCCTGGGTCCTGGCTTGACTCAGGCTTGGACCCTCCATCCCATGACCCTGGATCTGAGCCAGGTTAGTCTGATTTGCGTGGAGATGGACAGGGGTTAAGCTTGAGCCTGAATTTGAACCCTGGGCTTATATTATAGTGTAGACATACCCAGTATCTCCAGCACAGAAGGATAAAAGATGAGACTCTCTAAAACAAGAGAGGGACTAAGGGTGACAGAGAGGGACTAGGAGGGGAAAAACCCAAACAGACAAACTTGAAAAACAGTGAATTCTGGAGCTCAGGCTACGGTTAATGTTTATTGCTGGTAAGAAAAGAAAACCCCAGACCCTAATCCAGTGTGTACATGTTGTATTGAGACCTAAGGGAATTCATATGCTCTAAATGATTAGTTGACTGTCTCAATCAACTGCCCAGCTTGGGGATAGGCTAAAAATCATTTTCCCTGAGAGATTTTCCCACCTCTGACGCCTATCAGTGTAATATAGGTTAAACAGTCACCTGGGGAAATTTGTATTACCTTTGAATTTCTTCACTATGGTCTCCAGAGCTGCATTTTTTTGAGAAGATTCCCTGATTCTCCTTTTCAGTTCAGAAGAAAAGGCCACTGGCTTCCGAAACTTCTCCCTCTCACATCTGAAGAACAACCCAGTGTTACTCATGGTGGAGTTAGTTCGTATTTGTTTTTTACTAAAATGTATTTTATTCTAGTGAATGGTTGTAGCTCAGCAGACCCTGGGGGATTAAATTCTCTATTGCCCCAGGAATAGGTCCAATACCAGCTGTGACACTACAAGCTTCTCTTTCATTTTGGTGAGACCGATATTGGAAAACTGCATCTAGTTCTGGTGTTGAGTTGAAAAAGGACGTTGAAAAACTGAAGAGGGTGCAGAGAAGAACTACAGAAAATGATGTGAGGGTTGGTAAAGAATGACTTACACTAAGAGAACAGTGACATTTGAGTATGGTGTATACATATCTTCAAGAGGAGAATACACTGGGTACTAAAGGATTCTTCAATCTAGCAGACAAAGGCATAAGAACCACCCATGGTTGGAAACTGAAGCCAGACAAATTCAAATTGGAAATAAGGCAGACATTTCTAATAGTGAGGGCGATTAGCCATTGGAAGAAACTCCCAAGGGAAGTGGTGGATTCTTCATCCCTTGATGTCTTCAAATCCAGACTAAATGGCTTTCTGTGAGGTGCTTTAGTCAACACAAGTTATTAGGAATAACTGGGTGAAATTTTAAGGGCCTATGATACACAGGAGGTCAAATGTGATGATCTTATGGTCCTTTCTGGCCTTCAATTTTATGAATCTATGACATTCAGTAATACCATGTGACAATGAGTTCCACAGCTTAATAATGAATTGTGTAACAATAAAGTATTTCCTTTTCTCAGCTTTACACTAGTTGCCTTTCAGTTTCACTGAACATCCCCTTGTTCTTGTATTGTGAGTGTGGGTAAGCAGGATCACCTGACTTATATCCTGTACACCATTTAAGGGAGATAATTAGTGACAATCCTTGTGGTGATGTAGATACCCATTGTACCAGGACCTGGAGTGAGACCCACTAACCCATTTCAAAGATAATTTATGTTCTTATTTAGCTCTTTGGATACATACAATGGTCAGTCTACTAGCACAGGGGGTCTCAAACTTTCATAGACCAGACCACAACTCAACAGAGAGATTGTCTGGCAGACATCTCCTCTCCCATTCACAATCTTGTGGACCACTTCCTGTTCCATCTGTGATCACATACCATTCCTATGGCACCTATAACAATTGCTTAGATGGATAAAGTCATATTAGGAACTTAGTTAGTGTGTACTTAGATACTTTGAATGACAGAAGCAGCTGGAAATAAAGAACAAAACGAGCACCAAATGATCAGCCAGCGCTCTGCACCCACTGGCAAGTGCACTGTGGACCACCAGTGGGCCACAGACCACAGTTTGTGAACTATTGTGAGAGGAAGGATGGTCTTGTGGCTAAAGCAGTGGGGTCCTAAAGAGACCTGGGTTCAATTACTGACCCCCTTTGGGAAAGAGTGAAGGAAGCTGAGAAAGAGGAGATTAGTGAGACAGGCCACACATGAGTGGTTTAGGCCAGAGAAGCAACCTCTGATTGGAATATGAAGCTCAACTGAGCAAGCGGGGGCTGGGCTGGGCTAGTACAAAGCCAGGAAGCTGGCAACAGAAATGGCTGCAGTGAGAAAGTCTGCGGCCACCCTCTGTCCATTAGAGAGAGGAGGAGGGAAATCCAGGGAAAGAAGAGGACACTGGGAGCCTGGCCCTGAGGGAAGGGCATACTCAGAAGAGAGAAGGGTGGAGAAGAAAGCCTATAGGAGGTGAGCAGGAAGCAGACCAGGGAGAGCAGCAAAGTTGGAGATTGAACAGACTTTGGCTGCATGTGGTAAGGTCCATGGTGTGGAACCCAAAGTATTGGGCGTGGTTCCTCTACTGCCCACTGATGAAGTGACATTGTCTGGCCAGCAAGTCCAGTAAGAGACTATATCCTCAGATGGCTGAGTCACGAAGAGGAAGCTACAGCTCCTGGACCAAGAGATGGGGCTGCAGAATGAGGGAGAGGACAATGGGGTGAGAGACCGCAAGGGTAGCCTTTGAACCTGGAAGAGAGCTAATCCACAGAACAACCAGGAGGAGGCACCACCTGTAGGGAGTAGAGCACCCCGTGACAACATCCCAAAACGACATTTGCCTTTTTCACAAGAGCATCACACTGCCAACTCCTTCAATTTGTGATCCACTTTAACCTCCAGATCTTTTTCTGCAGTACTGCTGCCTAGCCAGTTATTCCCCCGTTTTGTATTTGTACATTTGATTTTTCCTTTCTAAGTGCAAAGTACTGTGCTGCACTTGTCTTTATCAAATTTCATCTTAAATTGATTTTAATCCTCCCTTCCCCACTTTTGTCTCTTGTGTCTATTTAGACTGTAAACTCCTTGGGGCAGGGACTGTCTCTTTCTGTGTGTCTGTGCAGTGCCCAGTATATTCGGCCCTGACTTTGCCTTGAGCCTCTAGGCACTACCATAGTACTACTACTAATAGCACATTATAAACTCCTTAGAGCAGAGAATGTCTCTTCCATCATATCCGTTGCCACGCCAAGCCCACTGATAGAGCTTACTGCATAACAACAATTAATAAACAGCTCATTGAATAGTCATCAGATGGCCCTGACTTTCCATCCCTACCAACCTAGGTGGAGTTTGGAGTCAATGACTTAGAAAGGAGAGACCCATTCTCTATCCCCAGTCTCCTGAGGTCTCCATTCCACCAGCTACACTATAAACAACCCTGTCTGTAGGTAAATAACTCTTTTCTCAGGCTGCTCTATTCTGGAGTCTAGTCAAAATGACAACAGCCCCAAGATTAGATTTAACAGAGGGAGATTGGGAACCAGCCCCACACTCTGCACTGCTGGACCATGGGGAGCCAGGTCTCTTGTCCAAAATCCCTTCCCTGCATTGTAGAGGGAGAGGAGAAGAAGCCACATACCTGCTTAAGGTGCCTTTGATGTCCTAGAGGAGAAAGATAAAAGGAAATTCAGTCCCATTTATCACATACTAAGGATCCCTCCTGCTCTGGAGGGGACTCACTTAGTTTTCATACTTTGTTATTTATTTATTACAAACAAAAACATTCAATGTGTTGCCTTTGCTCTTTTGGAAAAGTGCTCTGACTGCAGGATCTGGGCCTAGGAAGTTTGTATAAGGAGGCACACTAGCTCTTCGTGTAATGACATTTGGATAACCAACTGGCACATGGAATCAGTGGGCTCAGTCTTGCGATGTCTTGAACAAGGATCTTCCGAACACTTGCAGGTTTGGAGACGATTCTCTTCTGAGGACTCGAATGGGTCCAGAGGGAGGGATGCCCCCATGCTGTGCTGCCCCCATGCTGTAAACTCGCTTCCCACTCTCCCACAAACTCTTGACAGCCACAGGAAGTTGGGGCTGGGTGAGAACAATGGGTGTGCAGTACAGAGTAACAGAGGGACATTCACTATCCTACACCCCAGGTTCAATGCAGGAGAACTGAGAAGTGAAGAACGCTGCCCACAGCAGATACTGGCTGCAACAGAGAATTTAACCCTAGATATCAGCTAGAGAAGTCCAGGATGCTACGTTTTATTTCTTGTCTTTTTTTTGCTAGTTAGAGGCACTTTTTGAAAATGAAATCATTAGAAAGCTTTTGGAATTCTAACAACTACTTACACTTTCAGGGTACCATAAGTAACGAACAGCTTCCCTAACTAACTTCAGTTCTGGCAGACAAAATAAAATCACCACAGCCTCATCAGACCTCATACATCAATTCTGAGGCTAATATTTTCCCTCTTTTGTAGTATGTAGGAAAAATGGCAAAAATCATGCTTAAAATGGAAACTCAGCTTCAATCTTAGCGATTTCCATAATTAATGACAGGTTCCATTTTTCATCTTTTGGAGTTAGGGGTTGGAACACAGGAAATGCCAGACTGGATCAGACTTTAGATCCCTCTGTTCAGTATTCTGTCTCCAAAGGTGGACAGTGCCAGATGCTTCAGGGGAAGGTGTAAGATAATCTGCCCCCATCTCATCCTGCTCTGTAACAGTCAGAGACTGGCTGAAGCAATGAAGCACGAGGTTTAATGTCATGTACACAATTTGTATCATTAATTTATATCGATAACAAGTATGTCCCAAGTTATGAAGTCCAATCACTTGGAGTTTTGCTTAATGCTTGGTCTTGACGACATCCTGTGTCAATAAGTCTATCTACGTGATGTGTGGGAAAGTGTTCTTTGGATCAGTTTTGAATTTGTCACTTTCTAATTTTATTGAATGTCCCTTTGCTCTTGCATTATGAGACAGGGAGAACAGAGTTTGCCATTTTTGGAGGAGTCTTCAACTAGAATTCAAAAGGTTTTTTTTTCATTTAGAGCTCGATCTAATGGCCATGGTAGCAAGAAGTATCTTTCCATTGACTTTAATGGGTATTGAATCAGGGCCTTAAGGAAAAATAATGTATATTTTAGCAATACTGTATGTTCTGACCATTCACTCCTACACTCCAAAAGTGAAGGGTTAGGAGACTTTCTTTCCCTGTGAAAGGTCCCAGGGTGTTTCTAACACTGTCTCACCTGCAGGAATTCACTTGCTGGCTGCTGGCACTTCTGCTCCATCTCACTGATCAGGGAACTGAAAGAAGATATTTCCTCAGATAGTTTGGCAACATACTCAGCCCTCCTCTTTTCAACTTCCTTATTCAGCTCTTCCAGCTGGGCCAGCAGGAGTCGCTCTTGTTCTTCCAGAAACTGGCGCAGTTGCTGAAATTCAGACACAATCTTCTGCTTCTCAGTTTCCAGCTGTTTCTGAAATGAAGAAACACAAACAGGGAAAGAACAGGTCAAGGACAGAGTGACAGAGTGAGTTATGGGACATTTTATAAAGCCTTATGTATGCACATGGGAGCATGTCATTGCAACCCCGTAGAATTCAAAACTCTATGCTCAGACAGAGGATTTTTGAAGAGATTTTCAACAGTTCTAACTGGTGTTTAGAAAATGAATTTATCTTCTATTATTAGAATATTCTGTTACCAGTGGCTTCTAGAAAACCAGATTATTCCAACAACAGGAAGGACAGCAGGTGTGGAATTCAGAACTGGACAGGCAAGGATTATTTCTGGGGAGCAAACGGCAGAACCCAAACTAAGAAGCACTAGACTTGAATTGGGGAACAGATTCTCTCCACAAAATACACCTAGATGTATAGGGCTATGTTTCTAAAACAGGCTTTAAAATTAGAGCACCAACAATTGCTCTGATGAGTGTTGAATGCACAGTTTAGGATACATACATTTTGTCCCATCATAAATCTCCAATTTTAATTCACACAGGGATTCTGAACATAAATTCGGTTGCTGGCAAGACATCTATTTGCATGTGCAAATCTGAGTTTGCAGGGCACTTAGAAACGTGTGCATATGAACTGGACAGAAGCCCACCAATTCATGCTCTTTCTGGAGCCCTCTAGCTCCTGATACGCTAGGAGCAAGAAACTTACAGCATATTTAAAACCCAAATCATCTTCATGGCAACGTCTAGCAGCGATATCACTAGGGGCTGTTCCAAAGCTCACCACAATCAATAGGAGTCTTACCAATGACTTCAGTAGGGTTTGATTAGGCCTTAAGTGTCCAGCCTTCTCTGGGGCAGCAGATTTTTAGAGCAGCTGCCCTCACTGTCCTGTTGTAGTTATGTCTGTTGAAATTCAATCCAAAAAATGGGAGGAATTTGCAAAAAAAATTGGTTTCAGAGTAGCAGCCGTGTTAGTCTGTATCCGCAAAAAGAACAGGAGTACTTGTGGCACCTTAGAGACTAACAAATTTATTAGAGCATAAGCTTTCGTGGGCTAAAACCCACTTCATTGGATGCATAGAATGGAACACACAGAAAGAAGATATTTATACTGTGACAGACCCAGACCAGTGGGGTGCAGGAGTCTGGTAGAGGGCAAATATACTGGTCACTGGATAAGTAGTTTTCTGTTCCCTGAGTGACCAGAGCAGGGGCTGCACTAGAGTAATCAGGAACCTGCTAGAACCAGTTAAGGCAGGCAGGCTAATTAGGACACCTGGAGCCAATTAAGAAGAAGCTGCTAGAATCAATTAAGGCAGGCTAATCAGGGCACCTGGGTTTTAAAAGGAGCTCACTTCAGTTTGTGGTGTGAGTGTGAGGAGCTGGGAGTGAGAGGGTGTGCTGCTGGAGGACTGAGGAGCACAAGCGTTATCAGACACCAGGAGGAAGGTCCTGTGGTGAGAATAAGGAAGGTGTTTGGAGGAGGCCATGAGGAAGTAGCCCAGGGAGTTGTAGCTGTCATGCAGCTGTTACAGGAGGCACTATAGACAGCTGCAGTCCACAGGGCCCTGGGCTGGAACCCGGAGTAGAGGACTGGCCCGGGTTCCCCCCAAACCTCCCAATTGACCTGGACTGTGGGTTCTTCCAGAGGGGAAGGTCTCTGGGCTGTTCCCCAACCCACATGGTGAATCTCCGAGGCAAGAAAATCCGCCAATAAGTGCAGGACCCACCAAGATAGAGGAGGAACTTTGTCACAATACATACAGAGAACATGAAGATGTGGGAGTAGCCATACCAACTGTAAGAGGCCAATCAATTGAGATGAGCTATCATCAGCAGGAGAGAGGGAAAAAAAACTTTGAAGTGATAATAGAGATGACCCGTAGAAGGTGTGAGGATATTTTAACATATTTTAACATGAGGAAATGGATTCAATTAGTGTAATGACCCAACCATTCCCAGTCTCTGTTCAAACCTAAGTTAATTGTATCTAATTTGCATATTAATTCAAGTTCAGCAGTCTCTCTTTGGAGTCTGTTTTTGAAGTTTTTGTTGTTGCAAAATTGCCACCTTCAAGTCTGTCACTGAGTGGTTAGAGAGATTGAAGTGTTCTCCCACTGGTTTTTGAAGGTTATGATTCCTGATGTCAGATTATGTCCATTTATTCTTTTATGTAGAGTCTGTCCGGTTTGGCCAATGTATATGGCAGAGGGGCATTGCTGGCACATATATGCTATATATCACGTATATGCCATCATGTGCCAGCAATGCCCCTCTGCCATATACATTGGCCAAACCGGAAGTCTCTACGTAAAATTGGAATTTCAAATTTGTTGCTATTTTTAAAAAGTCCATTTTTTCTAAATGTCCATTTACACACACACCCTTTTTTCCTTTTATTCTCTTCTCTCTCTAACTCTTCAAAACTTCTCCCATTTTAGAAAAAGTGACCCCCAAAAAAAGAAACTAGGAGAAAAAGCCCTAGAAATCATTCATTATATTCTACTCAGTTGCAAAAAGGAGTAAAGGAGAAAACAAAGGGATAAAAAACAAACATTCGAATTTTTGAAAATTTCTGTTTGAAATGAAAATAAATGTTTTTGTTTATTTGGAAATTTCCTGCCAAAAAACTGCAATTTTTTTTGCAAATGACATTTTCCCACAGGGGGCAGGGAGGGATTTTTCTACTAAACCCCATTTTTCTGCATGACATTTTTATGGTTGAAAAATGTCAACCAGCTCTAAACTAAAGGAGAAACTACTGTTAACTAAACAAATTAATCACATCATCAATGGAAATATTTGGATTATTAAAACTTTCTTTAATGCTCTATTTTCCTGCTTACTCTTAATTAAGCCACAGCTTTTCTTTATAACAGGGGTGGGTAAACTACGGCCCGGGGGCTGCATCCGGCCCTTCAGATGTTTTAATCTGGCCCTCAAGCTCCTACTGGGGAGCAGGGTCCAGGGCTTGCCCTGTTTCAACACTCCAGCCGGGGGCTTGCCCCGCTGCACGCGTGCTGTGGCTCCACACGGCTCCTGGAAGCAGCAGCGTATCTGTCACCCCTCCAGCTCCTACGCGTAGGGGCAGCCAGGGGGCTTTGCATGCTGCCCCCGTCCTCGGGCATCGCCCCTGCAGCTCCCTTTGGCTGGGAACCACGGCCAATGGGAGCTGCAGGGGCGACGCCCGAGGACGGGGCAGCATGTTGAGGCACCTGGCCGTGCCTCTGCATAGGAGCTGGAGGGGTGGCATGCTGCTGCTTCCGGGAGGTGCTTGAGATAAGTGCCGCCTGGAGCCTGCACCCCTGACCCCGTCCTGTGCCTCAACCTCCTGCCCCAGCCCGCATCCCTTTGCTGCCCTCCAAACCCCTTGGTCCCAGCCCAGAGCACCCCAACCCCTCATCTCCACCCCAGAGCCCATACTCCCAGCTGGAGCTCTCCCCCCCCACTGCACCCCAAGCCCCAGCCCGGAGCCCCCTCCCACACCCTGAACGCCTCATTTCTGGCCCACCCCAGAGCCCGCACCCCCAGCCAGAGCCCTCTTCCCCTCCTGCACCCTAACCCCTAATTTTGTGAGCATTCATGGCCCACCATACAATTTCCATACCCAGATGTGGCCCTCAGGCCAAAAAGTTTGCCCACCCCTGCTTTACAATGAGGATAAATAAGTCAGTCTTTCATGGAATGGAACAATTCTTCTTATGATACTCAGACAAAGCAGAGTATTGATAATGTCCCTGTGCACATTTGCTGCTGAATAATAACCGCACCTACCAGCAGTTCCTGGCTTTCATTTTCCCCACTCAGTTTAAATGACAGAATATTTTCTCTCTCATTCTTCAAAATGTCCAAACAGCTCTGAATCTGGGCCTAACGAAAGAAAAACTGGTTTAGTTTTGATGCTTTGGGAGGTTCCACCCCTCCCCCCCCATTTATATTTTCAAGAATATTAAATACATAATAAAATAGGTGCATGCTCTAACCATCTGGCTATACAGTTACTCATGCTTGTGATCTCTCTCTTTGGCCCAAATGACTCTAAGTATTTATCCCCAGTGGAACAGCTTTGACAGGAAAGATGGAGGGAGCCCTACATCAGAATTTCCCATAGAGAGGTGGCAGATCCCTGTTCAAATCCCTTCTTTCCATCAGGTGGAAGGGAGGAACTGGTGGTCTCCCATATCCCAGGTGAGTACCCTAACCCCTTAAAGTTATGAGACGTATCCACCTCTGCATGAACTCGCCTGAGGGGCCTGACTGGGTGGGCATGCTCAGAGGCCACCTACCAGATTGGGCCTCATGCAAGTTAAGTGGCCCAACACTGACCTTTCTTGGGATAGTGAGTTGCTCTGGGGCTTAGGTGGATGATACGCACCTGGATGCCTAGAGTGAGGCAGTATTATGAATGGCCAGAGGTAGAAACACAGGTGCTGAGGGAACTATTTATTGAAAAACGTAGAGGCCGAGTGAACTTGGGCACCTACAGGGCTCAGCCGGAGTTTTGTGAATTGCAGTGGAGGCTCCAACTGGGGTTTAGGCACCTGAGTACTTCTGTGAATCTAGGCCTCACAGACAAACCAAGCTTAGGGCAGGGGCTTGACTGACGCTTCACATTCCCCCCAGTGCACATGTGGACACATTCTGCACATGCTCACTATGAATTTTCTGAGCAGTCTGCAAACCACACTGTCATGCAGGGCACATTTTGGTATTACAGCAGCCTTGACATTTCTGGATGGGCCTGAGAAAGAAGCCTCACCCTCAGGGCCATCCTTACCCATACGCAAAGTATGCAGCTGTGTAGGGCTTGCTGCATAGGGCAGTCCCCCTGCGGAGGCCTGGGGCCCCACACCCCCAAAAGGCCTGGGCCCCCCCACAGAGGCCTTCCCCCCCCCCCTGTGGGGGGGCTGTGTCAGGCCCCAGAATAGCTAGTGACAGCCCTGCTCACCCTTACCCTAAGCATAACCAATTCCTAACCACCCCCCTATGCACTGGGATTGCCTGAGAATTTAGGGGACAGTCAGTGAGATGATTCACTGGAACACAGTCCAAACAGATCTAACTCAATGATACACAGAAACTGTGGGCATGTAGCATCTTTAATTCTTCTTTACCCCCCCGCCCTCTACACAAAGTGAAGCCGAGCTGCTTGATCCTTGCAACCATAGTGCTTAATTAAAATTTACATCAGTTACAAGACTCCCTGCTGTAAAAGGTGTTTAATGTGGTTTGGGTTTTTATTATAGAGAGGGAGAAAGCAGGTATTGCTTGGGGCTGAGGAGGGAAAACAGGGTTAGGAGTGGCCATAATTTTCTCTCTTCCCCAGTGGATTTTTCCCTACATGGGGGATGACCTTGCTCTAGGGCACACAAATCATACTATGCTTTAAGTATCCTGGTACAATTAAAACCATACACCCCTGCTAGCATGGACGTAGTTATACCCGTAGTAGAAGAATGCATAGCTTATTCCTGCATGGAAAGGGAAACAAGCATTCCTGGAATAAGGCACATTTGTATCAGTACAGCCTGTATCCACACTAGGGGTTTTGCTGGTATAACTATTTTGTTTTAAAAGAAATAAATCAAACCCCCCAACCAACCGAGTGTTTTTACTGATTTAACTCTAGGTAGAGCAGGTCTTAAAAACATGTCTCAACATTCCTCTGGCATAGAAAAACAGAGGGGATTTTATCTTGTGATTGTAGGAAGCTAGTTTTATTACATTGCTGGTTTTATATTTCTCAGACGGCTCTGTTCTGAATGGTTATCGAGCGCCCTGGCTGGGAGACATTTGCAATGCAATAATTACTAATTATTACCTTGTAATCGAGGGCAACCTCATCAGCAGGAGCCACGGGGTGTTCTTTGTGAGTGGGGGACTCTCTGCAGACCAGACAGATGGGGGTTTGATCCACTTCACAGAAAAGTTTCAGAAGCTTCCCATGTTCTTTGCATGCTCTCCTCCCTCCTGGCTCTGGGATTTTTTTCATTATATCTGCTATATTCCTCAGCTGCAGGTTAGGCTGGAATTCTCCTTCCCGGAAGGCTTCTCTGCACAGGGGGCAGGTATAGGAGCAGGGGGAGATGTTCATGAAGTCCACAGACTCGCAGTACCGAGTGATACAGGATCGGCAGAAGTTGTGCCCACACTTCAGAATCACCGGATCTTTAAAATAATCCTGGCAAAGGGAACAGTTAGCAACTGCTTGGAGATCTTTTACACGGTTCCTGGCGGCCATTGCACCTACGAGAAACAGCGAAGTCACTTTCACTTTGCAAACGTCCGTCTGACCTTGCCACCGCCCTTCCTGTGCAGCCTACTGCAGCCGCCTGCCTTCTACCTGATGGCTGCTCTGCTGTGAGCCTGTTAGCTGCTGGCCCAGGGGTCCTTCAGTTCTGGAAAGGAGACAATAAAGGAGATAGGGGAGGGTAAATAAAATAATGAATATATTGAAAACCTACATTTATACAGGTTAGACTTTAAACAGCTATTTTCCCATAGTTATAAACAGAATCAAGCAAGTCAGGACACTGAAGAGATACAAGCATTTTCTAAAGAAAACAGAGCAGATCATAAAATCCCTCATTCCATTCCCTCAAAAACGGCATAGGCCAACAATATTGGCAGAGTTATGCCAAAACAGAAGAAGGAAAGATAATTCCATTAAGATAATACTTAGCTTAAACCATCATACTTAGAAATTATTTTTAAAAGTTTCAAAACAGTGTCTGATGTGAATTAGAAATAGGCCAGAGTTGCAATGTTAGTTTGACTGGGATTGAAACTTTGCCAAAGTTCTGGTGTTCTTGTTCTAATCAGGTCCACTTCTAATACAAATGTAAACCTCCCCCTGCCCTTTCCTCCCTGGGTTACTTGGGGACAGGAAACACTCTCTATGTGCCTGGGTGCCTGATGTTGTTGACATTAAATCCCAGTGGTGATGTTGGATGTGGGGAATCCTCTATCCACCCATGGACTGCAGTCCCTTTACTCCTAAAGGAATTTAAAATTGGCCTCCACCTGTCTGGCCCCTATACACACTCACTACTGGTGTGCCTTGGGAACCTCCAGGAATAAACCTATTCCAAAATAATAATAATCTATGGCATGGGTGTAACTAAAAAATACCAATTATAAATAATATACATCCAATACATTTATATTAGAGTTACAAACGTTAATTTAACAATTTAAAGAAACAGGGTATAACAGATTAAGATTAAATGTCACTACCAATTTAAATCCACAAGGGGCATTTGAATAAAATCAATTAACAAACATAGGATACAGTAATAAATGAAACTTGTCTAACTGGCATGTACACTGCTCCCATTTACCCGACCCTGCAGCGTGCACTGCTCTGGATTGCAGAGTCCTAGACACTTGCGTGGGCGCAATGGAAGATCTGCAGCTGGAGACCCCACTGTGCAGGTTCTGCGTGTCAGTCCAGGCCAGGCACAAGCTGCACAACCCCTCTGCGACTGGAGTTGGCTCCACCAAACATCCGCAGCTCTGGGTCCCGGGGGCTCGACCAGAAGATCACTCTGCCTTGACTCAAACTCAGTCAGTGGGTACACTAGGAGGCTTTAAGGCCGCTAAAAGGAGCGCAGTGTAGCTGCTGTTTGTCGGCAGGAGACAGCTTTCCTGCAGACAAAAAACTTCCATCGTGTCCAGCATTTTTTGTTGGTAAAACTTTTGCTGTGTGTGTGTGTTTTTTAAATAACCCTGAACAACAAAAGATTTGCCAAGTGACAGTATAGACAAAAACTCAGACTACACTACACAGCTTTCAGCCACACGGCCAAGTCGGGCAGTGTAAATGCTGTTTGTCAGAACTTTTGCCACACAAAATACTTCCACCCCCTAGGAGTGGGGTTCATGTTGACAATGGGAGAGCGCTCCTACCCACAACACGCTGTTCACAAGTTGTTAGGGTTTTTTGGGGGGGGGCGGGAAGTATTTAAGCACTTGTGAACAACAAAAATTTTGTCGCTCAATTGCCAGTGTATACAAAGCCTGTCTCTCCGCTGTGCCCCTTCCCTTGCAAGTACTTTCCCAGACAAGGGTGGGGTTACTCACAGTCCTTCACTGCAGGCCCGTCTCAGTCAGCTCCAGGCACAGCCATATTCTCCAGGGAAACCACCAACCGCCTCTGAAGCTCCCTGCTCGATCAAAGCCCCTGTGAGCTCTCAGCAGCAGCGCCTGGTATGGACAGAGCTCCACAGCAGCAATCTCACTCCTCTCCCCAAAATGGAGTCCACCGCCTGCCCTCCCTGCCCTTCCGGAGAGAGAAAATGTCTCACCCTTTCCCCCAAGGCATCATGGGAGTTGTAGTCTCTAAGGTTTTGTCTACACTTAGCGGCAGCGCTCTAACCCACCAGTGTGGTCGCGCGCCTGCACTGGTTGTCTGTAAGCGACAACCCCCCAACCTGAAGCAAATACTCACCAGCAACTACACACCACACCACAGAAACATCAACCCAGGAACCAATCCCTGAAGCAAATACTCACCAGCAACTACACACCACACCACAGAAACATCAACCCAGGAACCAATCCTTTTTAAAAAGAGACATTTTACAGAACAATGCTTATACTCTTTCACGGTGAACAACACTATTCACATTACATAGCACATGTGATTTCAGTGCAAGGTCGCATTTTGCATCTTAATATTGAGTGCCTGTGGCTTTGGTGTTAGAGATCACAGACGCAGGTCCGGGCAACAGAATTCAGCTTGCAGGCAGCCATGGTAAGCCATTGTCTTTCGACTTCTGCGCCCTCCTTTCCCACATACCAAGCAAAGCCCGTTGAGTGCTGCGGTTTTCCTGTTAACCTTCAGTAGCAGAAAACAAACTAACCCCACCCCGCCGCCATGAATTATCTGGGATGATCGCTTTACCCCTCCCCCCACCGCATGGCTGGTATCAGGGAAGATCCCTGCCAGCCAAACGCGAAAAGCCCCCCGCCCTATCCCCCCCCCCCCCCCCCCCGCGCTTGGCTAACTACAGGGAAGGATTTCTTTTCAGCCACAGGCAAACAGCCCAGTAGGAAGGGTCACCTCTGTCCCCTCAATTAAATTCCCATATTTCAACTAGGTTACCATGAGCGATATCACTCTCCTGAGGATTACACAGCGAGATGAAGAACAGATGTTGCTTGAATGCCAGCAAACACCGGGACCATACACTGCCAGGCTTTGTCATGCAATGATACCAGATTACTTGCTACTAGCATGGCGTGGTCAAGTGTCCTACCATGGAGGATAGAATAAGGCTGCACTGCCCAGAAACCTTCTGCAAAGGCTTTTGGAGTACCTCCAGGAGAGCTTCATGGAGATGTCTGCTCCATCCCCAGACATGTTAACAGACTTTTCCAGTAGCTGTACTGGCCGCGAATACATCCCAAGTCCTCAGGGCAAAGTAATCATTAAAAAAATGCTTGCTTTTAAACCATGTTTTATATTTTAAAAAGTAAACTCACCTGAGGTCCCTTCCATGGGGTCATGGTCTGGGATACTGCCTTGGGAGGGTACTTCACTCAGGCTGAGAAAAAGATCCTGGCTGTTTGGGAGAACAGAGTGCTGTGTGCTCTCCGCAAGCTCCTCCTCCTCCTCCTCTTCCCCGTCCGCAGAATCCTCAGGTGTAGCTGATGAGATTACCCCCGCCTCGGAATCCACGGTCAGAGGTGGGGTAGTGGTGGCGGCCCCCCTAGAATTGCATGCAGCTCAGCGTAGAAGCGGCATGTCTGCGGCTCTGACCCGGAGCGACCGTTTGCCTCCTTTGTTTTTTGATAGGCTTGTCTGAGCTTCTTAACTTTCACGCGGCACTGATCTGAGTCCCTATTGTAGCCTCTCTCCATCATGCCCTTGGAGATTTTTTCAAAAGTTTTGGCATTTCGTCTTTTCGAACGTAGTTCTGCTAGCACTGAATCCTCTCCCCATATAGCGATCAGATCCAGTACCTCCTGTACGGTCCATGCTAGTGCTCTTTTTCGATTATCGGCCTGCATGGTTACCTGTGCTGACGAGCTCTCTGTGGTCACCTGTGCTCTCCTGGGCTGGGCAAACAGGAAATGAAATTCAAATGTTCGCGGGGCTTTTCCTGTCTATCTGGCCAGTGCATCCAAGTTCAGATTGCTGTCCAGAGCGGTCACAATGGTGCACTGTGGGATAGCTCCCGGAGGCCAATACCATCGAATTGCGGCCACACTAACCCTAATTCAAAATGGCAATATCGATTTCGGCGCTACTCCGCTCGTCGGG
>NW_020690552.1:0-1556 GCF_002925995.2 Terrapene triunguis
CCCTGCCGGTGCCCCTCACTCCCGACCCACAGCCCCCTGCCAGCCCAACCCTGCCGGTGCCCCTCACTCCCGACCCGCAGCCCCTGCTTCCCCCGTGTCATACGGACCCAATCCTCAGCCCAGCTCCAGGGCCACCTCCGGACTGACCCCAGCGGCACAGCCCTCACCTGGGCCCTGTCCATCAATTTACAGTGGGGCTCAAAAGCAACAGGTACCAGCCCCACTGAGCAGCCCCCATTAACGCCACCGCTGCAGTGACACCCTAGCCCCATCACAGGCAGGAGTGACTCCGGATTGACCTCAGCGGGGGCGGGGGGGGCTGGGATCGGAACCAGCCCTGACCCATCGCAAGCAGGAGTGACTCCGGATTGACCTCAGCAGGGGAGCGGGGGGGGCTGGGATCAGAACCAGCCCTGACCCATCGCAAGCAGGAGTGACTCCAGATTGACCTGGAGCGGGGGGAGTGGGATCCGAATCCGGCCCCATGTCTGCTGCCTGGCAGTGGGGGGGTGTCCCCCCCCCCCCCCCCCCACCGGGGGGGTGTCTCCCACAAGACAGGGGAGGGGGGAAGAGTTAAAAACACACCCCCCCCCCCCCCCGACCCCCCCGGCCATCACCTACCCGTCAAGCTGTCGTAACACTCGACCTCGGTGCTCTCCACCAGCCGCAGCTGCTCCTCGGTCAGCGGGTGGCGCCCGGGGCCCAGCGGGCTCTGCTCCGGGCTGCCTGCCCCGGCCCGTCCGTGCACCCCCTTGAGCTGCAGCAGGGCGCGGTGGTATTTCCCGATGGCCTCCCGGAATTTCTTCTCCTTGTAGCAGCGGTTCCCCTCCACCTTGAACTCCACGGCCTTCTGGATCTCGCTCTCCGCGGCGGCCCCCTCGGCGCGGGCCCGGGGCCCCCCGCCAGCCCCCTGGCCCGGCTCCTCCATGGCCCTGCTCAGAGGCAGCGAGCCATGCGGGGCGGAGGGGGAAGCCGGGCTCCGCAGGCCGAGCCGAGCATAGAGCGGTCGGGGCGCTGGGGGGGCCCTGGCCAGGCGGGGGCGGGGGGAGCAGCGAGGAGGACGCGCTGGCTGGCTCTGCAGCAACAGCACCGGGAAAGCTTCCCCAGATGCATTGTGGGAATATCCCGCCGCATCGCAGCAGCACTGACCTTAGATGTCTCCGTTAAAAAGCCAGGAGTCCCTTTCGGCGGGGGGAGGGGGGGAGGAGAGCGTGATCAGGGAATTAATCTGCCCCCCCCTTTTGCAAACCCTCCCCCACCGGGAATTGTTCCCAGGACACCTGAGTCACAGGCTGCAGCCCCTCCAGGCTCCCTCAAAGCACCTCCAGGGCGGGGGGGGGGGGGGACGACGACAGAGAGAGCACGTGTGTGCATGGGGGGGCACCTTGCACAACGGGGCCCTGTGTGCATGTGCATCCACCCCCCCAATTCACCACCAGCCCAGCCCTGGGCCCCCCACCCAGCTCTGCCGGTGCCCCTCACTCCCGACCCGCAGCCCCTGCTAGCCCGGCCCTGCCCCCCCTCACAGCTCCGCCGGTGCCCCTCACTCCCGACCC
>NW_020690553.1:0-20264 GCF_002925995.2 Terrapene triunguis
CCCCTTGGGAGGTCAGAGCCCCGTCTGCCTCCCAGCCATGTCACCAGACAGCTCTGAACTCTCCGTCTAGCCTTTGTTTAGTTTCCCGGGCAAAGGTGTCACCTGGCCTCTAACCCCTTCCTGGGTTCTCATGTTACATGCTCAGGTATTCTCCCTTGGTCAGTCTCCCATCCCCCAATGCAGACCATCCTAGCCACACTCCCCTGTCAGCATTCAAAGACCACAGTAAGAACAGTCCCAGTTTGTCACACACGGCTCGTGTCACAGGTGGGCAGGCTGAGAGGGAAGGCTGCAGAGTCAAACCCTCCAGCACCAAGAATTGCAATAGTTTCCTGAACGACCTTAACTCTGCCCCCTCATGCAGGTCCATTACGACACCAGCCTTTAATTGCATGATCACGTATTAATTTTACCTACATGGGTCACCAACCGGGCTTGAACCCAGAATGAAAAGGGGCTGGAATTTCCATAGAACTGGTGGTCAGTGGAAGATTGAAGACCAGACCCCATGGTCACCTGGCTCTCAGCCTGATGCACCTTCCTCAAGGCTGCAGGATAGGTTGAGGGTGACCTGTCCCCCCTCTCCACAGAGACACTGACAAGCTGGGAGCTGCATGATGCTTAGCCAGGCTGACAGTCCCTGGGT
Source organism: Terrapene triunguis (assembly GCF_002925995.2). NCBI lineage: Eukaryota > Metazoa > Chordata > Testudines > Emydidae > Terrapene > Terrapene triunguis. Next base: position 647 of record NW_020690553.1, read on the forward strand.
TTCTTTCATTTTCAAAGACCTCTCTTACTTTGACCGCACTAGATTTCACCCGCAGATTAGAGACAATGTTTGATGGACACAGGAAAAGATGAGACATCTTTTGACTTTTGACTTCCTGTAGCTGCAGCCAGCAGCTGAGTTCCTTATTTGGGGCTCGGTGGAGCTGGGCACTGGGGTGTTGGTGGCAGCGCTGAGGGGCCCCTCGCTGACCCCGTCATGGCGTCTGCTCTCACCGTCCTCTTCCTCGGTGAGTATCGGAGACAGCCAGGGTGTGTGTCCATGAGGTGGGGGGATCTGAGACCAGGACGTGTGCCCATGGAGCGGGGGGAATCTGAGACCATGGTGTAGGATCCAGTTGCTTTGGGATCTGGTCCTTAACGGCCCTTCTCCTTTCCAGGCTGCTGGCTGGCCGGGCGGAGCAGGGTGTCCGGACGTGAGTATCTGTGAGGAATGGGGCAGCTGGGGGAATTTCCACATTAAGGTCGAGGGATGTGGGTGGGGGATGAAGGGTGCAGATCCCCCAAAGGGATGATCCTGTCAGACCTCTGCTCCCCTCCACACCCAGAGGTGGGGACTGAGACCTCGCCCCACCCATTACAGGGCACCACACAGGGTGAATTCACCGGCACTCAAAGCTCTGCCCCCCAGGAAATACAGAGTGAAGGCACCAGCCACCCTGCAGCGCCCCCGCACTGTGCCCGGGGAGCTGGCAGGAGCCCGGGGAACGGGTCAGGCAGAGCGGGGCTGTAAGACGTGGACACGCAGAGGGACTGGAGCAAGGCCACATTGTGTCTCACCCTTGGCTTGCTGCACACGCGCGCAGGGCCGGTGCAACCATTTAGGCAAACTAGGCAGCCGCTTAGGGCGCCTAGTGGTTGGGGCCGCCTAAAAGCCTGCTCGGGCAAGGGGGCATAGGCAGCCACTTCCATATCCACGTGGTGCTCGGGCACCAGCAATATTCAGAGCCAGAGGCCCAGCTCCCGCAATACTTGGGGCCGTGTGTCCCCCCTGGCCCCACCTGCGGCCCCCCCGACACCTTCCCCGAGTGTCCCCTGGCCCAGACTTGCTGCCCCCGCCCCCCGCAGCAGGGACGCCCCCAACCGCGCCCGCGGGGTTGTGGGCCCCCCCCCCCCACTCCACTGCCAGGGCACACTGACTCTGAGCCTGCCCTTCCCCCTCAAACCCTTCCCTTTTCCAATGGGACCCTCCAGCAGCACAGGCCCCCCCCGCCCCCCCCTCCCGCCCGTAGTCACCACTCCTACCCCATGCAGCACCCCCCGGCACCCACCACAGGGGAGGCGAGGGAGATTCCAGGACCTGAGAGGGGCCCTAGGAGCACATGCAGTGAAAGTGGTGGGGGTGAGTGTGCTGCTGGGGGGGCAGGAAAGGGGGGCTCCTCTCCCAGAGCTTGCTGCTGCTAGCAGGGAAAGAGCTGGAGGGAGTCCTCCTCTCTGGCCCCTGTCCCGGAGCAACCTGCCTGCACCCCAAACTCATCCCCAGCCCTGCCCCACCCCAGAGCCCACACCCCCAGTCAGAGCTTTCACCGCCCACACCCTCAACCCTCTGCCCGAGCCCTGAGCCCCTCCAGCACCCCAAACACCTTATCCTCAGTCCCAGTCAGAGCCCTCACCCCCCACACTCCTACTCTTGCCCTGAGCCCCTCCCACACCCCAAATCCTCATTCCCAGCCCCAGCCAGAGCCCTCACCCCTACACCCCTACTCTCGCCCTGAGCCCCTCCCACACTCCAAACCTCATCTGCAGCCACAGCCCTCACCCCTGCACCCCATCCCTCTGCACCCTTCCCATCCCAAAACTCCCTCCCAGAGCCTGCACCCTGCACCCCAATCCCCTGCCCCACCCTAGGGCCTGCACCCCAGACCTCCTCCCTCACCCAAACTCCCTCCCAGAGCCTTGGGCGGGTGGGGGGGGGCAGAGTTTGGGTGGGGGCGGGTTCTGGACACCACCAAAATTTCTACAAACATGCCACCCCTGGCACGAGGTGGAGTGAAGGTGAGCTGGGGCGGGGGGGCACGAGGAGGGCCGCCCAGAGTAACGGGGGGGACGCACAGGGGAACCGCTCCCCACCCCAGATCACCTCCACTCTGCCTCCTCCGCTGAGCACACAGCCCCCGCTCTAAGTCTCCTCCAATCGGCACCACAAGCCTGGGAGGGGAGGAGAATTAGAGCGGCGCCAGCGTGCTCAGCAGAGGAGGCGGAGCCGAGGTGAGCTGGGGTGGGCTTCCCAGGCGGGGTTAGCTGCCGTGCGGGAGGGGGCTCCCCAGGCGGGGTTAGCTGCTGCGGGAGGGAGTGGCTCCCCGGGCAGGGTTAGCTTCCGCGATGGGGGGGAACTCACTGGGCGGGGTTAGCTGCAGGGGGGGTAGCTGTTGCGGGGGGGGCTCTCCGGGTGGGGGGCTGGGTTAGGTGCTGTGGGGTGGAAGGGGTTAGCTGGGTGGGGGGGGGCGCAAGGTGGAAGTTTCACCTAGGGCGCGAAACTTCCTTGCACCGGCCCTGCATGCGCGTGTCACTGCTTTGCTTGTGGGTCAGGCTCAGCCCGGCCCGGCATTCGGAACGTCCCCTGAACAGCTTTGGGAATATCCCGTCCCCAGAGGGGCCGCCGGCCCCGGCACCGTGCAGAGCAGGGCCAGGTTTGGGGCGGAGCAGACCCAGAGTTTGAGCCCTAGGGGTGGGCAGGAAAATGTTCGAACAACTGGGGGATTTTGCAAACGTCTTTCTCGGACCCTTTGCTCAAAGGACTCAGATTTGTCCCACGACCCCCTCCCCCCCTGCACTCCTGTGCATACAGCACATTGCCAGAGAATTGGGGTAAATGTGGTTTTTAGAATAATCCAGTGAATCATAGAATATCAGGGTTGGAAGGGACCAACCCCCTGCTCAAAACAGGACCAATCCCCTGACAGATTTATACCCTAGTTCCCTAAATGGCCCTCAAGGATTGAACTCACCACCCTGGATTTAGCAGGCCACTGCTCAAACCACTGAGCTATCCATCCCTCCCAGTGCTGGGAGAGAGACATCAGCTGCCAGCGAGGTAACAACCGGCACCACAGATGAAGGAACCCAGCGAGCGGGGAGCCAGTGGAAAGGGACCCGGTGGCCGAGCTGTGTCATCGAAGGGGCCAGGTACAGAGCTGGCAGGGGGAAAGTCCCGTTGAGAAGGGACAGAGATGGCAGGTACAGGAGGAGGCAGAGGAAAGACAGAGGCATGAGGGGGAAAGTTAAAGGAAGAACCGGGCAGTGAAACAGGAAGAAAAAAGAGTCTCTAAGTTACCAAAGCAATTGTTAGAAAACTGCAGGAGAAGTAAAGCACGAATGAAACGTGACAGAAACCAGCTGTGAGCAAAGAGAAACGGGCTTAAGAAATGAGGAGGAAGTGAGCTGTAGCGAAAGTAAAACCAATAGTGCGGACAAAACGTCCGCCCAGCACCTCCAGGTGCAGCGCCAGGAAGGGCCGATCCTCCCCGTTCTGGGATCCCGGGGGCGCTGAGCCGGCCCGAATCCCTGGGTCCCGTCCTCTCCCCGGGCAATCTGGCTCAGCCCGGGGGAAGAGCCGCCATTGCCGGTTGCGGGTGGGGGTGTGTGTCCCTGTTTAACTAACCACACACACCAGGGCTCCAGCTTTCTCACCCCCAAGCCCCACCCCTGACAGACGCTGGTTCTATTCCCACAGGGGGAACTAACCAGACTCAGCCGGGAACGACACAGGCTCCCACCTGCCCAGGCAGCGCAGGGCCAGGTACCGAGTCTGGGGGCATGAAATCACCATCAACCCCCCCAGAAACAGGTTTGTGCTGTCTGAGGAACTGCTCCCGGGGGGGAGCAACGAAGGGCTGTCTGTTGTGGGACAGGGGCAGATCCCCACAGCGAATACCCCATCTGAACACCCCCCAGACTCATTCCATATGCTGGGAGGGGTGTCACTGGACAGATGCCAGATTGGCTTAGAGAGGACAGGGCCTGGGAGAGCTTCCCCCCAATGCACAGCCCCACCCCGGGGACCCCACAGACTGGGGAGATGCAGGGAGCTACAGCTGCCAATAGAGCACCAAGTGGGACCTGCCCGTCTGGTCGGAGCCCAGCGACCCCGTGGAGCTGGTCATAGCAGGTGAGAGACCTGGCTCGGCGTCCCCGTTCCCAGCCCCACACCCAGCCGGACTCTCAGCAGGTCTTGGTCCGACAGGACACTCAGAGCCAGGCTCTGACCTGAGCCCTGGGCCCAGCAGAGGGGACGCCCAGATGAGGAGCGGGGACGGAGTCACTGGGGGGTTCCCCAGCCAGGGAGCAGCAGCAGCCGCTGGAGTTTCAGGCCAATGGCTGGGTGCTCGATTCCCTCCCTCCCCCATCCCAGCCGATGCTCGTTTTCATCCCACAGAGGGAACCAACCCAGCTGGGCCCCAGCAGCTGGATCCCCCCACGACGGAGCCAGAAGGAGAAGGTGAGCGAGAAAATCGAACAATTCACCCCCCAGGGAGCAGGGCTCCCCGCACAGACGCCCACGGGGCCATTCGGGCTGTTTGGAGGGGGATGGTCCCTGCAGACAGAACTGATGGGTTCAATTCTTCTAGATAGAGGGTGATGGACAGATCCATGGGGATGGATGGCCATGGGTCAGTGGGAATGTGGGTTCTTGGGAACGTAGGCGGTGGACAGATGGGAGCACGTCTGAGGATGGATAGAAAGATGGAATAAGACTTTGTCTACATGAAAACTGGACCCGAAATGATGAATCCTGTGTGGTTCCCAGCCCCCACTGGTGATCTCAGAGCAAGTCTGGGCTGTCGGAATTCGCCCCCCCCTGGTTTGATACAGCCCCATTTGGCAGACAAGCTCCCCTGTAGCTCTATAGACACAGGGACGTTCCTCCTCCAAAATAGGAACAGCCGTGCCCAGACCTGCTCCGCAGAGACTCCAGGTGTGAGGGTGTCACGGAGTGTGGGGGGACACAAGGCTTGACACCCCCGGCTTCCTGCAATTCACTATGACTCTCAGCCAGCCAATAAAGCAGAAGGTTTATTTAGACGACAGGAACACAGTCCAAGACAGGTCTTGCAGGCACAGACAACAGGACCCCCTCAGTTAGGTCCATCTTGGGGTCCCAGGGCACCCCAGCCCCTTGGGAGGTCAGAGCCCCGTCTGCCTCCCAGCCATGTCACCAGCCAGCTCTGAACTCTCTCCCTAGCCTTTGTTCAGTTTCCCGGGCAAAGGTGTCACCTGGCCTCTAACCCCTTCCTGGGTTCTCAGGTTACATGCTCAGATATCCTCCCTCGGCCAGTCTCCCATCCCCCAATGCAGACCATCCTAGCCACACTCCCCTCTCAGCATTCAAAGACCACATTAAGAACAGTCTTAGTTCGTCACAGAGTGGCACCTGGCTGGGGCAGGGACCGTCTCTGTGTTGTGTGTCTGTACAGCTCCGAGCACACGGGGGAGCTGGCCCATGACGGGGGCTCCTGGTAATTAATACTAGTCAGTAATGATTTTGGTTCTGGTTTCCATGGAGCCAGGCAGGGGCTGTATCTGCGCTCAGGATCTCGCTGGGCCGATCCTCCCCATTCTGGGATCCCGGGGGCGCTGAGCTGGTCCAAATCCCTGGGTCCCGTCTTCTCCCCAGGGATGCCGGCTCAGCCCGGGGAAGAGCCGCCATTGCTGGTTGGTGGGAGGAGAGGTTCCAGCTTCCTCACCCCTGCATCCTGCCCCTGACAGACGCTGGTTCTATTCCCACAGGGAGAACTGACCCGACTCAGTCAGGAACGACATCGGATCCCACCCGCCCCGGCAGCGCGAGACCAGGTACCGGGGCTGGCAGGGGGGAATCACCATCAAACCAGCCCTGGAAACAGCCCCACCCTGGGGACCCCACAAACCGGGGTGCTGTGCTGCCCACTGGCACCACAATGCCACCCATGTGGGGCACAGCTCAGTGCATATCCCCCTGGGAGAAGGGCACCAGGGATAATAATCCTGTGTATCCCATCTGTCTGCCTGTGTCTGCAGACAGCCCAGTGGAACGGCTCAGAAGCAGGGCTCCCCCTTCGCTGGGGTGCTGCCCAGTGTGGCATTAACCTTGGAACCTCTCAATCCAGATAGACATGGTGTTAACACTTGAACCCACCGATCCAGAGTGACATGTTATTGACTCTGGAACCTAATGATGGTCGCTGCGATGACAGCACCGTTACATCTTCCGCTGCTGTTCACTTCACCAGGGCATGGTTCTCCCAATGATCTCAAAACACCCTCCCTGGCCAGAAGCCCCCTCCACTACCATCCCCCCACCCATATGATTCCTATGCAGAAGTGAGCTGAAGCTGCTGAGAAATTCCCAGGACAGGGGCAGGACCCAAGTGGGGGGCTGCTGCAGGATCCGGGCCCAGCTGGCTTCACAGGGGCCTGAGGTACAACCCCGCACACACCTTGCCCCCACACCCGTACAGCCGTCTGCCTTTGGGAGTGAACCCCCTGACCACTAATACCCAGAATCCCCTCTGCTCCTGCCACCCCACTAGCCCCATAGAATGTTCTGCTGGGGGTCCCTGGGTACTCGAGGGGGAGGGGATGGGGCAGCAGGTAACGAACCAGCCGCTCACGGTGCTCACGGCCTGGTGCTGCTTCCCAGGTGGATCGGTACCAAGCGCAGCACCAGTTCTGACCCGCCCCATCATCGCCGGGGTGAGCGCGGCAGCCGCCGGCCTCCTCCTCCTCCTCCTGGCCTTCGTCGGCTACAGAAGAACCCGAGGAAGTGAGTGCTCCACCCAGCGAGGGAAGGGTTAAACCCGATGCTAAGCCGGGCTGGGAAGGGAGACAGGGAAGGAAACCCAGCGGGTGGGGCAGGGGCCCAGCAGGGGGCGCTCTCCCCTGGCAGCGAGAGCTGGCCCCTGGGCAGCACTAGGGGGCGCTGGGCTGCAGGAGGCGGGGACCTGTTTCTAGGGTATCCAGGCTCAGCAGCTGGAGGGGGTGGGGCTCCTCCTGGCAGAGCAGTGGGGGGGGGACTCCCCTATAGGGCTAAGGGGCAGGGCTGGTACAGCTGGACAGAGTGGTCGGAGCTGGGTGTTGGGTTCTGCTCTGGGCCGGCCGGGGGTGCAGCTCAGCGGGTGTCTCTGTTCCGCAGACTCCTCCATTGACGAAGGGAAACAGAGGCAGACCCTGGTAAGTGTCCCCTGTTCCCCCATGGGGCCTGACCCCCAACCTTGACCTGCCCTCATAGTCCCCGCCCATCCCTGCCTTTCCTGGCACACTCAGTGGTTTGGGGTTGGGTTGCTGGGATGGGGATGGGCTTATGGGAACGCCAGCTGGGATTGCAGGGGGTGGGTGGGTGGGTGTGTCCCCCTGTCGCCCCCTGCTGGAGAGGATGGGCCCTGCTCTGTGTGTGTGTCGGGGGGGGGGGTTTGGTGCATGCGCGCGCGCATACACACACACACACACACACACACACACGAGTGACTCTCTCTCCTCCCACCCCAAGGAGCCTGACTCCGGCACCTACGCCGAGCTGGACCGCCAGACGCTGCAGCCCAGTGTGTACGATGTGATCAACGTGAGCCAGGGAGCCCCGCAGTGAGAGCCCCCCGCAGCCATTGGGCGCCATCCCCCCGGGGGCAACAGTCTCACCACCCTACAGCACTAGCCCCAGAGAACTCTGCTTCTAGGGAAGATTTAGAGGGGACGCTGCCTTCTCCCCACTGCAGCCCCATCTCATCAAGCTGCACCCCCCTGCCCCGCCCAGACCCACATATGGGGGGTAGGGGGAACTCAACACCAGTAGGGGGAGGGGACACATCAAGGCAGCTTTGATGTTATTTTGCATGCTGTTAACCTCCAGATTTGTAATAAACACAGAACCACAAACCAGCCCCCCTGGGCAGCCCCCAGCCCCCCTGTCCTGGAGCCAGGAGAGTGTGTCGCACCTGTCGGAGATGGGATTGCTGTGGGGAGGGGCGGGGTGCATAGGTGCTGTCAGGGTTCTCTCCCCACTCTGAACTCTGGGGTACAGATGTGGGGACCCACATGAAAGACCCCCTGAGCTTATTTCTACCAGTTTAGGATTCAAACTTCACCAAGGCACAAATTCCTTTCCTTGTCCTTGGACAGTATTGCTGCCTCCACCACGTGATTTAAACAAACATTCAGGGAGGGGCCACTTGGAGCCCTATCCCCCTCCCAAAATATCCCCACAATCCCCTTCACCCCCTTTCCTGGGGGGGAGGCTTGAGAATAATATACCAACCGATAGGTTAACAAAGTGAGCACAGACCCAGATCCTTGGGTTTTTAGGACACTAAAAACCAATCGGGTTCTTAAAAGAACTTTATTATAAAGAAAAATAAAATAAAAAGTAAAAGAAGCACCTCTGTAAAATCAGGATGGAAGGTAATTTTACAGGGTAGTAAAAAGATATAAAACACAGAGGATTCCCCTCTAGGCTCAACTTCAAAGTTACAAAACAGGAATAAACCTCCCTCTTGCCATAGGGAAAATTCACAAGCTAAAACAAAAGATAATCTAATGCATTTCCTTGCCTTTACTTACAATTTCTGTAATTTTAGATGTACCATTTCAGTAGGAGCTGGGTTACCTGCTTGGTCCCGCTCTTTGTCTCAAGAGCGAACACACACACAAGAGAACAAACAAAGCCTCCCCTCTCCCCCCCCCCATTTGAAAGTATCTTCCTTCCCTATCGGTCCTTCTGGTCAGGTGCCAACTAGATTAATTAAACTGTTTAACCCTTTACAGGTAAGTGATTCCCCTGGCCAAGAGGGATCTTGTATTACTGCATACATAAAGGCTGTTACCCTTCCCTATATATTTATGACAGGTGCCTACTCCGTGGGGAAAAATTAGTGTGTGCTCTGCACCCACTGGCAGCCAAGCTCCCCGCCCCACCCCAGCTCCTCCTCCTCCCCCCCTCCCCCCCCTCCCCTGAGCACGCTGCGTCCCAGCTCCTCTGCCTACTTCCCAGCGCTTGCCGCTGCCAAACAGCTGTAGCAAGCTCCGGGAAGGCGGGGGGAGGAGCGGGAACGTGGCATGCTCAGGGGAGGAGGCAGGGAAGAGGTGGGGCCAGGGCGGGGATTTGGGGAAGGAGTCAGAATAGGGGCAGAGAGGGGGCGGATTTGGTGCAGGGACTTTGGGGAAGGGGTTGAAATGGGGGCAGGGTAGGGGTGGAGTCGGGGTGGGGCCATGGGCAGACAGGGGTTGAGCACCCACCGGCACCAGTAGAAGTCAGTGCCTATGGTGGGAGGGGCCCTCCTGCTCTAACCACTAGACCCCACTCCTGTCCCCAAACCAGGGTATATTACACGGTCACTGATGTGGAGTCAGGTTTATGCTGAGTTTCACTGGCAGAAGCAGAAACAGCAAGCGGGCGCCGGCTCTGGACACACTTCCCCTTTTCATGAATTTTTTGGCTGCTGCTTTAGCAACTTAGGATCTAAATTTATCCCTCCCCTGTCCGATTACTGGGGCCGGAAACCACAACCTCCCACCCCTCTGTCCAGTCTCTGTCTCACGCTACTTGGCTACGAACAGCATCTACAGTGGCACTACCTGAGAAGGAGGTTGGCCACATCCCTCCACCCTCATGCTCCAGGATGAGTCCTGGGCCCTGCCGGGTCTGGAAGGAACCTCTGCCCTGCTCCATGAGAGAGGGTTGCTCTGTGGTGGGCACTGTGTGTGAGGGGTGCCCTCCTCTGCTCTGAGCTGCTAGACGGAGGCTAGATGGGCCTGTTGGAAAAGGTCAGGGTGGCCTGGACACCTCTTGACATCTCCTGAGATTCCCCCTTTCCCAGCTGGTCCCCAGACTGGGCAGCTCCCATGTGGGGCTGGGAAGTGATGGGAGAGGGGCTGAGCAGCTGCCAGAGGGGAAGTGGTTTGCTGGGCATGGCAGGGAGCTGGCTTTGCTCTGACCACGGTAGATTTGGCCTGGAGATTGCAGAGAAACCATCTGATGGGAAGAAAGGGGCCGAGTGCATCATGGGCTTCCTGGGGCTGCAGCCCCCGGCACAGTTCCTCATTCCGCTCGCACTCAGGCCCCAGGCTCAGTGGAGCTCAGCACCGGGGTGTTTTACCTCCAGGGGGTGCTGTGACGAAGTGGGGAGAGTTCTTTTTTTTTCTTGGTTTTTCCAATGGTTTGCATGCAGAGGGCATGGGACTCAGTTTCCCTGAGTGTTTCTGGTTTAACAGGGTGGTTAGTATTGGTTAGTTAAATTTCAGTAAAATGATTGGTTAAGGTATAGCTGAGAATATTACTATATAAACTGGGGTCAAACAGGAAGTAGGAAGCGAAACTGGAATCATTTTTGCTAACGGAGGGAACAGGAACAGAATATAGGGAACGGGGAACAGGGACACAGGCAAGGCTCTGCGGCGTCAGAGCTGGGAAGGGGACACTGGGGAACAGACTCTATCGGTGTATGGAGATAAGCCCGACTGGTGTGAAGGGCTTCAGAATATGCTTGCTTGGAAACTAACCCCAATAAACATCACATTATCTGTGCTTTGGACGTCTGGTCTTTTGCTGCTCGCTGTCTGCGTGACAAGAACCAGGGAAGTGGGAGGGTTGAGGGTTCTAACAGATACCCCAGTGACGGGTGACCAGAAAGCCCAGCTCAGGAGTCACAGCCGGTTGTGGCCAGTGGGAGGACAATGGGCTGTGAAGAGAGGACGCCGGTGACCTGACCAGCCAGTTCCAGCCAGAGGGGGCCAGAGGACAGAAGAGAGGAGAGGAGGCCCAGGCGACCTGTTTACCTGGGATGGAAGACAAAGGACAGGGGAGGAGCTGTTGGGGCCGATGATATCAGATGCCCAGCTGGGAGGAAGGGTTCTGGGCAGGCACGGGAGAGCAGGCAGAGCCCACCTGGATGCAGGGAGATTTAGATGGACTGTGCTGAGGGCCTGCTGAAGGCTCAGAGAGGTGCAATTCCAGGCAGCGGAGGAGCCTATGGCTTAACCCCCGAGAGAGAGAGTGGACCCCAGAGAAGGGCTGTCGCACTGAAGGGGGTTCCTCCCAGGGACCATACGGAGCTGAGAGAGAGCACAAGTCCTGTCAGTCTGTGACACCCCCCTCCCCACTGCCCCATCATGGCATCTGCTCTCACCGCCCTCTTCCTCGGTGAATATCCGATACAGCCTGTGCCAATGGGCAGGGGGATCTGAGCCCAGGGTCTGGGATCCAGTTGCTCTGGGATCTGGTCCCTAAAGACCCATCTGCTTTCCAGTCTGCTGGTTGGCCGGACGGAGCGGGATGTTGGGATGTAAGTATCTGTGGGGAATGGGGCAGCTGGGGGAATTTCCACATTAAGGATGAGGACGTGGGTCGGGGGTGAGGGGGGTGCAGATCCCCCAAAGGGATGATCCTGTCAGAGCTCTGCTCCCTCCCACACCCAGAGGTGGGGACTGAGACCTCGCCCCACTCATTACAGGGCACCACACAGGGTGAATTTGCCTGCACTCAAAGCTCTGCCCCCCAGACTCAGGGCACCAGCCACCCCACAGCGCCCCCGCATTGTGACCGGGGAGCTGGCAGGAGCCCGGGGAACGGGTCAGGCAGAGCAGGGCTGTAAGACGTGGACACGCAGAGGGACTGGAGCAAGGCACCATTGTGTCTCACCCTCAGCTTGCTGCACACGCGCGTGTCACTGCTTTGCTCGTGGGTCCGGCTCAGCCCGACCCGGCGTTCGGAACGTCCCCTGAGCAGCTTTGGGAATATCCCGTCCCCAGAGGGGCCGCCGGCACCGTGCAGAGCGGAGCTAAATCCCCAGTGGCTGGGAGCGGTTTGGGGCAGAGCAGAGCCAGAGTTTGAGCCCCAGGGGTGGGCAGGAAAATGTTAGAACAACCGGGGGATTTTGTAAACATGTTTCTTGGGGGGCCTGTCCAGGGAGCCGCTTGCTCAAAGGACCCAGATTTGTCCCACAAACCCCTCCAGGGTAGATCCCAATTCACCCTCAACTGCAGTGGGGCCAGGGCTGGGTTCTGATAGCCCCCAGGGTCAATCTGGAGTCACCCCTGACTGCAATAGGGGCTGGGATGTATTGAGCCTGGAAAACTCCAGGAATCCGAGACTGGAAATCTCCTTTCTGCCTCCTGTGTCTCTCCCCGGCTGTGAGCCGCGGGGCTGGGCCTGCACCCCAGGGACGGGCGGGGGGTAAAATGCTGGAGCGACAGATGGGCAGAGGATTGAATGAGATGGACGCAGTTTGTGTCACCCCCACTTACTGCCTGTTTGTTTGTGAATCCAGAGGGGTCCTACCCCAAACCCTCCATCTCCATCAGCCCCGGTGGGGTGATCCCCGTGGGGGGAAATGTCACCATCTGGTGTTGGCATCAGCACCTGGGCATGAGGATCCAACTCTACAAGGCTGAAGATGGGAACTATCTGAATTACACAGACCCTGCTGGCTCTGAGGCTGAATTTCCCATCACCAGATGGCCTACTCAGAGACCAGCGACTCTGTTCAGATCACTGTAGCAGGTGAGGGGCGCAGCCCGGCACCTCGGCTCCCAGCCCCACACCCAGCCAGGCCCCAGGGGGGCTCCATGACCTCTGGTGCTCAGTAGATGGGACGTCCAGCCAGTGAAGGTTTCATGTGTGGAAGAGATCTCAGCCCCCTGGGGGTGTGAGCGCGGACGGGGGAGATCTCTGATGGTGCCCTGAATCCCTGACCCTGTCTCTGCCCCATCGCAGTGCCGGGAACTGTGGCCAATGGGAGCTGCGGAGCCAGCACTCTGTCGTAGTGACCCAAGCAGTGGAACACACAATGAAGATGACTGGATGTGGAAGCTGCGGCATGTACATGATCCTGGAGGGGGTACCTGATAAGAGTTTCATCTGCATGAAGCGCCGCCTGATAGAGCTGATGGAAGAAAAGATCCGAGGACTGGAGATGCAGGTGGAAACTCTGGTTGAGTTTAGAAGGGGGTTCGAGCAGACGATGGAGCAAAGACATGAGGATGCTGAAGGGAAAAGCTCCAACTTGCAGTTGGAAGCAGGACCAAAGAACTCTGAGGGGAGACTGCTGGGTGAGGAAAGTGGACGGTGGAAGCATGTGACTAAGAGAACCAGGCAGAGGAAAAGATGGGCTAGTGAAGGAGAAATAGAGCTCAAGAACAGGTTTGCAGAGTTGGAAAATGAAGAAGGGATACCGCAGGTGGTCGCTGAAGGTGGGAGGACAAGGAAGAAGAGAAGAGCAGCTAGTTCTATAGGAAGAGGGGAAGAGTCAATGGAGATAACAACACCAAATCTGAGCCCCAGGAGAATACGGGATGGGTTGCGGAGGATTGCAAGGGTGAATAGGAATTGAGAGGACTTGCAGCCAGGGGGAACAGGGAAGAGACCGGAGAATCACACAGTCACCAGGAAAAGGCAGGTCTACGTGACTGGAGATTCCTTACTGAGAAGAATAGACAGGCCTGTAACTAGAGCTGATCCAGAGAACAGAAGGGTGTGCTGTCTGCTGGGTGCTAAGATACGGGATGTGGACCTGAGGCTGAAGAGGATCCTAACGGGAGCGGGAAAGAATCTGCTGATTGTCCTTCATGTGGGAACGAATGATACAGCTAGATTCTCGCTGCAACGTATCTAGGGAGACTATGCCAGACTTAAGGAAATCGAGGCTCCAGTGATCTTCAGTGGGATTCTGCCTGTTCCTAGAGAAGGGCAACAAAGGTGTGACAAGATTATGGTGATCAACAGATGGCTCAGGCAGTGGTGCTATAAGAAGGGCTTTGGGAGGTATGGCTGCTGGGAGACATTCATGGACAGAGGACTGTTCTCCTGGGATGGACTTCACCTGAGTAGGGAGGGAAATAGACTTCTAGGATGGAGGCTGGCACAACTGATTAAGAGAGCTTTAAACTAGGAATTTGGGGGAGATGGTTGGGAGATGTCCAGGTAATCTCCACGCCGGATTTTAACATTGAGAGGGAAGAAAACGAAGAAAGAAAGGATACAGGCGTGGGTAGGAGAATGGACATGCAGAGGAAGGGTAGTGTAGATACCGTTCTCATAGGTGATACTGGTGGTAGAATGTCTGGGCCTAATCGGGTTAAGAATGTGAGCAAAGCCAAACAGCAAGAATTAAGATGTTTGTACACCAATGCGAGGAGCCTAGGTAACAAAATGGAGGAACTAGAGTTACTGGTGCAGGAAGTGAAGCCGGATATTATAGGGATAACAGAAACATGGTGGAATAGTAGTCATGACTGGAGTACAGGTATTGAAGGGTATGTGCTGTTTAGGAAAGATAGAAATAAAGGCAAAGTTGGTGGAGTAGCATTGTGTATCAATGATGAGGTTGACTGTAAAGAAATAAGAAGGGATGGAATGGATAAGACAGAGTCTGTCTTGGCAAAAATCACATTGAAGAAGAAAGCTACTAGAACCTCCCCTGGGATAGTGCATGGGGTGTGCTATAGACCACCGGGATCCGATTTGGATATGGATAGAGACCTCTTTAATGTTTTTAATGAAGTAAATACTAATGGGAATTGTGTGATTATGGGAAACTTTAACTTCCCAGATATAGACTGGAGGACAAGTGCTAGTAATAATAATAGGGCTCACATTTTCCTGGATGCGATAGCTGATGGATTCCTTCACCAAGTAGTTGCTGAACCAACAAGAGGGGATGCCATTTTAGATTTGGTTTGGTGAGTAGTGAGGACCTCATAGAAGAAATGGCTGTAGGGGACAACCTTGGTTCAAGTGATCATGAGCTAATTCAGTTTAAACTAGATGGAAGGATAAACAAAAATAGATCTGTGACTAGGGTTTTTGATTTCAAAAGGACTAACTTTAAAGAATTAAGGAAATTAGTTAGGGAAGTGGATTGGACTGTAGAACTTGGGGATCTAAAGGTGGAGGACGCTGAAATTACTTCAAGTCAAAGTTGCAGAAACTATCAGAAGCCTACATCCCAAGAAAGGGGGGGGAAATTCATAGACAGGAGTTTTAGACCAAGCTGAATGAGCAAGTATCTCAGAGAGGGGATTAAGAAAAAGCAGAAAGCCTACAAGGTGTGGAAGATGGGAGGGATCAGCAAGAAAAGCTACCTTATTGAGGTCAGAACATGTAGGGATAAAGTGAGAAAGGCCAAAAGCCATGTAGAGTTGGACCTTGCAAAGGGAATTAAAACCAATAGTAAAAGGTTCTATAGCCATATAAATAAGAAGAAAACAAAGAAAGAAGAAGTGGGACCGCTAAACACTGAGGATGGAGTGGAGGTTAAGGATAATCTAGGCATGGCCCAATATCTCAACAAATACTTTGCCTCAGTCTTTAATGAGGCTAATGAGGCGCTTAGGGATAATGGTAGGATGACAAATGGGAATGAGGATATGGAGGTAGATATTACCACATCCGAGGTAGAAGCCAAACTCAAACAGCTTAATGGGACTAAATCGGGGGGCCCAGATAATCTTCATCCAAGAATATTAAAGGAATTGGCACATGAAATTGCAAGCCCATTAGCAAGAATTTTTAATGAATCTGTACACTCAGGGGTTGTACCGTATGACTGGAGAATTGCTAACATAGTTCCTATCTTTAAGAAAGGGGGAAAAAGTGACCCGGGCAACTACAGGCCTGTTAGTTTGATATCTCTAGTATGCAAGGTCTTGGGGAAAATTTTGAAGAAGGAAGTAGTTAAGGACATTGAGGTCAATGGTAATTGGGACAAATTACAACATGGTTTTACAAAAGGTAGATCGTGCCAAACCAACCTGATCTCCTTCTTTGAGAAGGTAACAGATTTTTTAGACAAAGGAAACGCAGTGGATCTAATTTACCTCGATTCAGTAAGGCATTTGATACGGTTCCACATGGGGAATTATTAGTTAAATTGGAAAAGATGGAGATCAATATGAAAATTGAAAGGTGGATAAGGAACTGGTTAAAGGGGAGACTACAATGGGTCATAGTGAAAGGTGAACTGTCAGGCTGGAGGCAGGTTACTAGTGGAGTTCCTCAGGGATCGGTTTTGGGACCAATCTAATTTAATCTTTTTATTACTGACCTTGGCACAAAAAGTGGGAATGTGCTAATAAAGTCTGCGGATGACACAAAGCTGGGAGGTATTGCCAATACAGAGAAGGACTGGGATATCATACAGGATGAGCTTGTAAACTGGAGTAATAGTAATAGGATGAAATTTAATAGTGAAAAGTGCAAGGTCATGCATTTAGGGATTAATAACAAGAATTATTGTTATAAACCGGGGACGCATCAGTTGGAAGTAACAGAGGAGGAGAAGGACCTCGGAGTATTGGTTGATCACAGGATGACTATGAGCTGCCAATGTGATATGGCCGTGAAAAAAGCTAATGCGGTCTTGGGAGGCATCAGGCGAGGTATTTCCAGTAGAGATAAGGAGGTGTTAGTACCATTATACAAGGCACTGGTGAGACCTCATCTGGAATATTGTGTGCAATTCTGGTCTCCCATGTTTAAGAAGGATGAATTCAAACTGGAACAGGTACAAAGAAGGGCTACTAGGATGATCCAAGGAATGGAAAACCTGTCTCATCAAAGGAGACTCAAAGCGCTTGGCTTGTTTAGCCTAACCAAAAGAAGGCTGAGGGGAGATATGATTGCCCTCTATAAATATATCAGAAGAATAAATACCAGGGAGGGAGAGAAATTATTTAAGCTCAGTACCAATGTGGACACAAGAACAAATGGATATAAACTGGCCATCAGGAAGTTTAGACTTGAAATTAGACGAAGGTTTCTAACCATCAGAGGGGTGAAGTTCTGGAACAGCCTTCCAAGGGGAGCAGTGGGGGCAAAAGACATATCTGGCTTCAAGACTAAGCTTGATAAGTTTATGGAGGGGATGGTATAATGAGATTGGTCTTTGACTGTTAGCGGAAAATATGCCCAATGGCCTGTGATGGGATGTTAGATGGGGTGGGATCTGAGTTACTACAGAGAATTTTTTCCTGGGTGTCTGGCTGGTGAGTCTTGCCCACATGCTCAGGGTTTAGCTGATAGCCATATTTGGGGTCGGGAAGGAATTTTTCTCCAGGGCAGATTGGCAGAGGCCTTGGGGGGTTTTCGCCTTCCTCTGCAGCGTGGGGCACGGGTCACTTGCTGGAAGATTCTCTGCACCTTGAAGTCTTTAAAGCATGATTTGAGGACTTCAATGGCTCAGACACAGGTTTGATACAGGAGTGGGTGGGTGAGATTCTGTGGCCTGCGTTGTGCAGGAGGTCAGACTAGACGATCATAATGGTCCCTTCTGACCTTAAAGTCTATGAATCTATTATTCTAACTCCGAGGAGCCACAGGGTGGTTCCGGCTGCTACTGGGAGCAGCGCGGGGCCAGAGCAGACAGGGAGCCTGCCTGAGCCCCACTGCGCCGACCACCAGGAGCCACCTGAAGTAAGCACCGCCCGACCAGGACTTCAACCAAACACACTGTTTTTTTAGGTCAAATATAAAACAGATTCATTAACTGCAGAAGGAGAGATTGTAAGTGGTTAGAAGGAGCAGGTGCAGAGATCAGAGTTGGCTAAAACGAAACAGGATTTGAATCGGGCAGTGTCTCCCCCTGACAGATGGTACAAGCAGTTTACAGATCCTCAATACACAGACTGGACTCCATTCCAGCTTGGGACCACCCTTCCCCAGTGCAAAGTCTTTGTTCTCCAGATGTTCCTCCAGATGTTGAGTTGTGGGGAAGAGAAGCCCAGGGATTATGTCCCTTCCCCTCTTTTATATTTTCTTCCAGTTTGCTGGAAAGATCTTTTCTGTGACCCGGGGATCAGGCAGTCCCTATTGGTCCAGCAATCTCCATTGTACACAGTCTCTGGGATAGTGGATTCTTTCCTTGATGGGTGTTGATGAGCGATTAACAGTATCTGCCTGATCCTCTGTTGCAGTTGAAAGGTTGGCTGTGGGCATCTCCCAAGCTCAAAACATATTTCAGTAGCACACACAGCAATGCTTCAGAACTTCCCACACAACGATAGCACATACAATGCAACAGGACATGAATGTTCAAGAGATCAAGACTTTAAAAAGATGCCTCACAAGGCAACTTTGTACCCAATCTATCATAATTCTATCGTAGTGGTGAATACGGGGGCTCCACGGTGCTACTTTGAGATACAGATTGTCACTATGTAGTATCACCTTGCCGTGACCAGGGCCTGGGAAAGAGACGTGGAACATTTGAAGAACAGACTTGTGAACTTCCTTTCCCGTGCAGAGACTTCTGTTTGTGGTGTCCCTGTGCCCAGAGGGCGGGTGACTTGTTTCCTTTAACCTTCCCCATTTTTACTTGTTTTTTATGAGTTGCTGTTTAATAAATTGTACTTGCTCTGAACTCTGTGTACTGATCAGTCAGGGAAGCAGCCGGTGCAAAGAGAGGGCCCCCGAGTGGGGACACCCTCGCCCCTGTCCTAAGTGACCACGACAAGACTGGGGGTCGAGCCCCCAGGGATCCGGGGCCCAGCCTTGCCGGGGTTACGAGGACTCTGCCGCACGGGAGGGAGGAAGGGGAGCCCTCGAGGTCAGGCAGGCCTCTGGGTAAAGGGAGTGGGAGCGAGGACTCAGATCTTTTCGCTAGCCAATCCCACCAGGGCATGTATAAGCCAGGAAAGTTCCCCACGATAGCGGGATCATTCCCCCACTTACACTAGGAGCGGGATCAGCGGCCGCCCTGCCCGTCCGTCCGGCGAGTGAAATGAACCGGTTCCTCCCCTCAAAGCCCAGCTGTTCTGGAAACAAGCGGCTCTGCTCCGGTGACTCCCGAAGCAGCGAGACTTGGAGCCGGTCTGACTCCGGTCGCTCAGCCCCCATTTCAATAGTCAGGCCGGGTTTGATTCCTTGTCCGGGGGTTTAACCCGAAAGCTTTGCCTTTGAACGGCTGCTGCTGGGGGTTTGCCCAGGAGCCGAGTAGAACCAGGGGCTCGGTTTGAAACGAGCCCCGGCCCCCGGCCTGTGTAATGCTGGCGAGGGAGAGAGTTTCCAACCCCCTGAGCCCTCTGGGCCTGTGAGACCCTCTGCAAAAAGCAGCAGGGTACGGGGGTTTTGGGGGACAGGCCAAGATTGGGGGATGTAGGGATTAGGGGGAGATGGGCTGAGATCAGGGAGGGAGTCGGGGAAAGGAATTTGAGGGGAGACAGAAAGGGGGCAGGTGGGTGGGTGCTGGAGGGGCGACGGGATGGGTGTTTGAGGGGAAACAGGAGATGGGGAGGAGGTGGAAAGGGAATGGGGGTGGGGGGGATGGGGATGGGCTCCCCACTCACAGAGTTGGGGTCGGTGGATGGGGTGTGTGTGGAGGGATTTGTTTTTCGGCCAAAACTCCAGCTGAACTGTGGCACCTCTGACCAGCTGGGGGAAGGTGGAGAGCCAGAGGCAGGCGATGACGCCCCTCCCCCCATGCTCCCCATGGCCATGGGGAAGATTCACCCTTAAATGCTCACAAGGGGGGAACCCAGGCACCCCCCAACCGTAGGGGGCAACTTTAGGGTTACCATATTTGAACTTTCAAAAAAGAGGACACTCCATGTGGGGGGGTAGTCCCGCCCCCTATCGACTCCCTCCCACTTCCTGCCTCCTGACTGCCCCCCACAGAACCCCCAACCCATCCAACCCCCCCGCT
>NW_020690553.1:20364-30538 GCF_002925995.2 Terrapene triunguis
CCCACTTCCTGCCCCCTGACTGCCCCCCACAGAACCCCCAACCCATCCAACCCCCCCGCTGCTTGTCCCCTGATCGCCCCCTCCAGGACCCCTGCCCCTAACCGCCCCCCCCCGGATCCTACCCCCTATCTAAGCTTCCTTTCTCCTTGTCCCTGACTGCCCCCTCCTGAGACCCTCCCACCCTAACTGCCCCCACTAGGACTCCACCCCCACCTGTCCCCTGACTGCCCCGACTCCTATCCACACCCCCGCACCCTAACAGGCCCCCCCAGAACCCCTGGCCCATCCAAACCCTCCTTCTCCTTGTCCCCTGACTGCCCCCTGGGACCCGCTGCCCCTTCTCCAACCCCCCAACCCCCTTACCGTGCCGCTCAGACCACACGGAGCCAGACATGCTGCCGCGCTCTCCCGCGGAGTGCACAGCCTCGCCCCCCCAGAGCACTGCCGGCGCGGGGCGCTGAGACTGCAGGGGAGAGGGTGAAGCAAGGGAGGGGCTCTCACTGCCGGAGCCCCATGCGAGCGGCTCAATCCGGCCCGGCTTTAGATTTTTACAAAGTCCTCCCGGACGGCTATTTAAAACCCCAAAATCCGGACATGTCCGGGATAATCCAGACGTATGGTAACCCTAGGCAACTTCCATTGTCCCCCCTTCCCCCCCACTGTCCTGCCCCCCCATAGCTCCTACCCCTCAGCCCCCACTCCCCAATGTTCCCCCACATTCTGCCACCCCCCATATTCTCCTGCCCCCCTCCCAGTCACAGGTAGGTGCCATTTCCCATAGGGCAGCCTGGCTCCAAGCCCAGTGGGGACAATGAGAGATGGCGGCCATCGTAACTGGAGGAGGGGATGGGCATTTGAGGGGAAACAGGGCAGGGGACGAGGGTGTGAGGAGGGAGGGGCCGTGGTGGGGGCAGGGTGTGCGGGGAGCAGGCTCAAGGGGGATTCGAAGGGGGATAGGCCAGGGGGCAGGATGGGAGTTGGGGGGCAGGCAGAGTTTGAGGGGTGTTAGCTGTGGGTGAATCTGTTGCTCGTCCCCCTCCTGCTCCGTGGGACCAAGAACTGAGGCTCCCAGGCGGTTGAGGGGCAGCTGGTGAGCAAGGGGGGTGGCGGAGTTAAGGCCCATTGGGACCATCCGGCCGGGCTCCTGCAGCACCTTTAACGCTGCCCCCGAGTCGCGGTGCCCCCGGCGTTACCCAGCACTGGGTGAGAACGGACGGGCGACGGCGCAACCATCACACCTGGGTCCTGGCTCCCAGCCCCCTGCTCTAACCACTAGACCCCACTCCCCTCCTGGAGCTGGGAATGGAGCCCCCTGACCCCCAGCTTTCTGCTGCCCTCTAGCCAATGGCATATAAACAAAGCCTGTGTCACGTCCCTCTCTGGGGGCCTGGCCACATAACCACTGACAGTGTCTCCTCCAGCTCGGGGGCAGGGTCTCTGCGGGGGCATTAGAAGGTCCCTGGGTCTCTCCCGGCTGGTGACCTGTTGGGGGCCCGGGATGGAATTTCTCTTCACATTTTCTTTTGAACCTGGTTTATTTAATTCACATACTGAGAAAAGCCCCTTAAAACCAGGCGTTACAGTGTAAAGCCGTCATCACTGCTCAGCTATGGCACAAGGGGCAGCAAACCCAGGCGTCCCCCATCGCGCCCGCTCCTCACACGGTGCCACGGCTCATGTCGCAGGTGGGCAGGTTTGCAGGCTGAGAGGGAAGGCTGCAGAGTCAAACCCTCCAGCAACAAGAAATACCCCAGTTACGGCATTCTGAACGACCTTAACTCTGCCCCCTCATGCAGGACCATTACAACGCCAGCCTTTAATTGCATAATCACATATTAAAGTTACCTACATGGGTCATCAGCCGGGCTTGAACCCAGAATGAAAAGGGGCTGGATTTTTCATGGAAATCGTGGTCAGTGGAAGATTGAAGACCAGACCCCATGGTTGCCTGGCTCTCAGCCTCATGCACCTTCCTCAAGGCTGCAGGGTAGGTTTAGGGTGACCTGTCCCCCCTCTCCACAGAGACACAGACAAGCTGTGAGCTGCATGACGCTTGGCTAGGCTGACGATCACTGGGTTTCTTTCGTTTTGCAAAGACCTCTGCTTACTTTGACCGCACTAGATTTCACTCGCAGATTTGAGACAATGTTTGATGGACACAGGAAGAGACGAGACATCGTCGACTTCCTGTAGAGGCAGACAGCAGCTGAGTTCCTTATTTGCGGCTCGGTGGAGCTGGGCACTGGGGTGTTGGTGGCAGCGCTGAGGGGCCCCTCCCTGACCCCGTCATGGCGTCTGCTCTCACCGTCCTCTTCCTCGGTGAGTATCGGAGACAGCCAGGGCGTGTGTCCATGGGGGGGATCTGAGACCAGGGTGTAGGATCCAGTTGCTCTGGGATCTGGTCCTTAACGGCCCTTCTCCTTTCCAGGCTGCTGGTTTGCTGGGCGGAGCGGGGTGTCGGAAGGTGAGTATTTGTGGGGAATGGGGCAGCTGAGGGAATTTCCACATTAAGGACGAGGGACGTGGGTGGGGGGTGGGGGGGTGCAGATCCCCCAAAGGGATGATCCTATCAGATCTCTGCTCCCTCCCACACCCAGAGGTGGGGACCAAGACCTCCTCCCACTCATTATAGGGATGGGCACCACACAGGGTGAATTCACCTGCACTCAAAGCTCTGCCCCCAGGAAATACAGAGTGAAGGCACCAGCCACCCCGCAGCACCCCCACACTGTGCCCGGGGAGCTGGCAGGAGCCCGGGGAACGGGTCAGGCAGAGCAGGGCTGTAAGACATGGACACGCAGAGGGACTGGAGCAAGGCACCGTTGTGTCTCACCCTCGGCTTGCTGCACACGCGCGTGTCACTGCTTTGCTTGTGGGTCCGGCTCAGCCTGACCCGGCGTTCGGAATGTCCCCTGAAAAGCTTTGGGAATATCCCGTCCCCAGAGGGGCCGCCGGCACCATTGTAGGACTCATGAATGAAATTGTTTTTAGTTATCCTGCACCATTGTAACTTCTGTTCACCATTTCATAACACCTGCCATTTTGCCTACATTGTAACTTCTGTGCCATATTGTAATTCAAACCCCATTTTAAAACGCTTACTCCATTTTGTAAGGGCTTGCTGCAACCTTCATTGTTGCAAACCCTGCTGTAATTTTATTAGTCTAGTTGAGATGTGTGAATGAGGGATGCATGGGTGATAGAATCAACCTCCAGCACCAGCCCGTCCTGATGAGATTAAGTTCAAATACCAAAGGCTGAAGAACTAGACAACAGCCCTAACTCAAGCAAAAAGCATCCACCCTAAAAAGAAACAACAGAAGGAAGATCAAAGCCAGGTCCCAGGCTGACAGTCACGCCTGCAATTGATGGGTGATCAAGCACCAAACCCAGAGGCGGCGTGACACAGCGAGACCTAGGAACTTTGAATCCAAACTAAACTCCTATAAAAAAGGAAGGGTGAGATGAGAGACTTTGGGTAACGTTCTGCTATCAACATCAAGGAGCATCGGTGCGCGCCCGACAAAGACCCGGCTCCTCCTCGTGCTCAGCTTTCCTGGCCAGTTAGCTGCCACGAGCTACAATCCCAAGCTGCGAACTCAAACTGCAATCAGGACTGGTAACTATCCAGCAGCTGCAGAACATTTTGGTGTGTGTGTGTGTGAGTGTGTGTGTATAAGCATTAAGGTATTTGCTAAGAGTTACAGATTAATAATAAATGTGGCATCTTTGTCTTGACCCCTAAAACGATCCTGTGTAAGTTTGTGGGACAACACCGTGCAGAGCGGAGCTAAATCCCCAGCGGCTGGGAGAGGTTTGGGGCGGAGCAGAGCCAGAGTTTGAGCACCAGGAGTAGGTAGAAAATGTTAGAACAACGGGGGGATTTTGCAAATGTGTTTTTTGGAGCCTTCGCTCAAAGGACTCAAATTTGTCACACGAACCCCACCCCGCACTCCTGTGCATACAGCACATTGCCGGACAATTGGGGTAAATGTGGTTTTTAGAATATTTTAAAGAATAATCCATGTTCAGCCCAACTACTACAGAGGTGCAGCTCTACTACAGTGTTAGAAAAACAGAAGGAGGGTGATTCTGATCTCCCCGGGGTCAATCCGGAGTCACCCCTGACTGCAGTGGGGGCTGGGCTGGGTTCTGATCTCAGCCCCCTGGGGTCAATCCGGAGTCACTCCTGACTGCAGCGGGGGCAGGGCTGAATTGACCCTGGAGAACTGAAGGTATCTGAGAATGGAAATCTCCTTTCCCCCATCCTGTGTCTCACCCTGGCTGTGATCCATGGGGCCGGGCCTGCACCCCAGGGACGGGCGGGGGATAAAACGCTGGAGTGACAGACGGGAAGAGGATTGAATCAGGCAGACGTGGTTAGTGTCACCCCCACTTACTGCCTGTTTGTTTGTGAATCCAGAGTGGTTCTACCCCAAACCCTCCATCTCCGTCAGCCCCAGTGGGGTGATCCCCATGGGGGGAAACGTCACCATCCGGTGTCGGCATCAGCGCCTGGGCATGAGGATCCTCCTCTACAAGGCTGGAGACTGGAACTATCTGAATTACACAGACCCTGCTGGCTCTGAGGCTGAATTTCCCATCACCAGCGCCAGACGGGAACACGGTGGCATCTACACCTGTCGTTATAGCAACAGAACAGTACGAGCTGCCTACTCAGAGCCCAGTGACCCTGTGCAGATCATTGTAGCAGGTGAGGGGCCCAGCCCAGCATCTCCTGCCCCACACCCAGCTAGATCCACGGGGGCTCGCACCGATGGGCCACTCAGAGCCAGGCTCTGCCCTGAGCCCTGGGCCCAGCAGAGGGGACGCCCAGATGGGGACCGGGGACGGAGTCACTGGGGGGTTCCCAGCCGGGGGGAGCAGCCTTCTACCCTGCACATGGTCTGACGCTGCCCTGGTCACCGCGGTGTCGGGGCACCTGCCAGTCGAGCATTAAGCGATGTGGCCCCGTCTGTCACGGGTGGGTCGTTCTCTCTCGTCCTCTCCCAGGGGAGCTCTGTGCCCCCGCGGAGGGTCT
Organism: Terrapene triunguis; assembly: GCF_002925995.2. NCBI lineage: Eukaryota > Metazoa > Chordata > Testudines > Emydidae > Terrapene > Terrapene triunguis. The sequence goes on from NW_020690553.1 coordinate 25,406, forward strand.
GGTCTGGGGCGGTTTGGGGGGGTCAATGGCTGCGCTGCCCCGGGTCGATAACGGAGCAGGCCGGCCGGGGGAGGGCGCCTGGCCTTGGAGCTGGAGGTGGGGAGGTTTGGGGGGCCCTTGGCTGCTGGGGGAGCTCGTTCTGCAGCCTGGGCCCGGCCCCAGAGGAAGTTCTGTCCCCTGCCCAGATGAGCGTGACCCTGATTGTGGCCTGGCCGGAGGCAGGGAGCCGTCACCCCGGGGTCACCCCAGAGATGTGGTCTGTTGTCAGGTGTCTGCCCTGGAGGTGGGGGCCGGCGTGCGGCACCCGGGCTAGCTCTGATGGAGCTGAAAATAGCAATGGAGCCGTGGCCGGGCAGGACTAGCCGCTCGCGTGTGCACCCGGCGCCCTGGGCGGCTTGTCCTCGAGCAGCCAGCCCGGGCCCACGCACCCGGCACTCACAGCACCCTGCAGCCGGAGCCGGGAATATGCTGGGCTCAGCCCTCGGGCACCTCGGAGATCAGGACAGAGACCTCGGACTTGACTCTGTCTGCGGGAAGCCGATGCCGGGAGCAGGGGCCGGGCATGGTGCCCTCGCGGCAGCCTGTGCTGGGGAGGAGCCGCGCTGCAGCGTCTGGGGCAGGTGGAGTCTGCGAAGGGCCTATGGATTCCTACCCAGCTCTATCACAGCGCGGTCTGGCCAATGGGCACCGACGGCGTGACCCGAGGGGAGGTCATTGCCACCAGGATGGGACAGCGTCTCCTAGCCCAGCGCAGCAGGGGGAAAGTGCTGCTCATGGACGCTCCTACGTGAGAGCTCAGTGGCCGCGGAGGAATCCAGGAGCACCACAGACTGCAGCATAAACAGCCCCATCGCTCTGTGTTCAGGACAGACCAGATGCAGTGAATGAGGCTGGGGCCACACACGACATATGAGGATCCCAAGAACTAGGCAGCTGCGGCTCGGTGTCTGTGGGGCTGGAAGCCCAGCTCGCAGGGCCAGGATTCTGGGTCGGGGGGACTCTGGGATCTGGGAGGGAATATCTGCCTGCAGTCCTCTGGATCTGCCCATGGCTGGGGCAGGACGGGGAGGCCGGAGCTGGGTGGGTGCCCAGGTCTGGCTCTCACAGCCAGAGTTTGAGCCCCAGGGGTGGGCAGGAAAATGTTAGAACAACCGGGGGATTTTGCAAATGTGTTTTTCGGAGGCTTTGCTCAAAGGACTCAAATTTGTCACACGAACCCCACCCCGCACTCCTGTGCATACAGCACATTGCCGGACAATTGGAGTAAATGTGGTTTTTAGAATATTTTAAAGAATAATCCACGTTCAGCCCAACTCCAGCAGAACTGCAGCTCTGCTACAATGTTAGAAAAACAGAAGCGGGTGATTCTGATCTCAGCCCCTGGGGTCAATCCAGAGTCACCCCTGACTGCAGTGGGGACAGGGCTGAATTGACCCTGGAGGATTGGAAATCTCCTTTCCCCCGTCCTGTGTCTCTCCCCGGCTGTGAGCTGCGGGGCCGGGCCTGCACCCCAGGGACGGGCGGGAGGCAAAACGCTGGAGCGACAGATGGGCAGAGGATTGAATCAGACGGACGCAGTTTGTGTCACCCTCACTTACTGCCTGTTTGTTTGTGAATCCAGAGGGGTCCCTCCCCAAACCCTCCATCTCCGTCAGCCCCGGTGGGGTGATCCCCGTGGGGGGAAACGTCACCATCCGGTGTCGGCATCAGCGCCTGGGCCTGAGGTTCCTCCTCTACAAGGCTGGAGTTGGGAACTATCCGAATTACACAGACCCTGCTGGCTCTGAGGCTGAATTTCCCATCACCAGCGCCAGACGGGAACACGGTGGCAGCTACACCTGTCGTTATCACAACAGAACAGGATCAGTTGCCTACTCGGAGGCCAGCGACCCTGTGCAGATCATTGTAGCAGGTGAGGGGCCCAGCCCGGCATCTCCTGCCCCACACCCAGCTAGATCCCCGGGGGGCTCACACCGATGGGCCACTCAGAGCCAGGCTCTGCCCTGAGCCCTGGGCCCAGCAGAGGGGACGCCCGGCCGGGGAGCGGGGACGGAGTCACTGGGGGGGTCCTAGCCGGGGGGAGTAGCCTTCTACCCTGCACATGGTCTGACGCTGCTCTGGTCACCGTGGTGTCGGGCACCTGCCAGTCGAGCATTAAGCGACGTGGCCCCGTCTGTCACGGGCGGGTCGTTCTCTCTCATCCTCTCCCCGGGGGAGGTCTGTGCCCACCGCGGAGGGTCTTGGAGCCGGAGGTGGGGAGGTTTGGGGGGCCCTTGGCTGCTGGGGGAGCTCGTTCTGCAGCCTGGGCCCGGCCCTGGAGGAAGTTCTGTCCCCTGCCCAGACGAGCGTGACCCTGATGGTGGCCGGGCCGGAGGCAGGGGGCCGTCACCGGGGGGTCACCCCAGAGCTGGGGGCTGTTGTTGGGTGTCTGCCCTGCAGCTGGGGGCCGGCGTGCGGCACCCGGGCCAGCTCTGATGGAGCTGAAAATAGCAATGGAGCCATGGCCAGGCAGGACTAGCCGCTCGTGTGTGCACCCAGCGCCCTGGGCGGCTTGTCCTCAAGTGGCCAGCCCGGGCCCACGCACCCGGCACTCGCAGCACCCTGCAGCCGGAGCCAGGAATACGCTGGCCTCAGCCCTCGGGCACCTCGGAGATCAGGACAGAGAGCTTGGACTTGACTCCGTCTGCGGGAAGCCGATACAGGGGTCAGCTCCAGCTGTGCACTGTGCCAGAGAACAGCCCCGTCGCTCTGTGTCCAGGGCAGGCCAGATGCAGTGAATGAGGCAGGGGCCACACACGGGCATATGAGGATCCCAAGAACTAGGGAGCCACGGCTCGGTGTCTGTGGGGCTGGGATCCCAGCTCGCAGGGCCGGGATCCTGGGTCAGGGGAAACTCTGGGATCTGGGAGAGAATCTCTGCCTGCGGTCCCCTGGATCTGCCCATGGCTGGGGTGGGCCGGGGAGGCCGAGGCTGGGTGGGTGCCCAGGTCTGGGTCTCACAGCCTGTCTCCTGTGCGCAGATCCCAGCTTACCCAGACCCTCCATCTCTCTGAGCCCCACTGGGGTCACCGCCCCAGGGGCAGACGCCACCATCTGGTGTCAGGGTCAGCGCCAGGACACGAGTCACTGGGGGGTTCCTCAGCCATGGGGGAGCAGCAGCCACTGGAAATTCGGGGCTGAGGGTGTGTGGATCTCTGCCCCAAGTTTCCTCTAACCTGCTGCGGACAGGGAGAGGAACTTCTCCCCCGGCCCTGGGTTGTTGCAGTGAGAGAGGGCTGGGGGAAGTCCTCTCTCCCTGCCACAGCTCTGGGGCAGCCTGCACCCCAAATCCCTCATCCCCAGCCCCACCCCAGAGCCCCCACCCCCAGCCGGAGCCCTCACCCCCCACACCCCGACCCTTGGCCCCAGCCCTGAGCCCCCTCCCACACTCCGAACCCCTCGACCCCACCCCTGCTGCCACACATCACCTCTATGTGCACATAACAAAACTGATTCCGCACATGGATGTAAAAAATTAGTGGGAACATGGCCCTGCCCCCAGGGGGAGCTGCAGAGCCGGGATCTTTCCACGGGGGATGCTCCCCCAGGTGCCCCAGGTCTGGTGACATACAGAGGAGTCAGGGCCCAAGGGCTGCCCAGCCGCTCCGCCCCCAGCCTGTGACTGCATTCCCTGGCTGGCTGTGTGATGCCCACCTGGGCTGGGGGCTGTCGGGTTAAGGAGCAGTGGGAGCTGCACAAGGTCACTGCTCAGAAGCAGCCTGGAAACAACAGTGAGGTAGCAACCGGCACCAGAAATGAAGGGACGCATTGAGCGGGGAGCCAGTGGAAAGGGACCCGGTGGCCGAGCTGTGTCATCGAAGGGGCCAGGCAGAGAGCTGGCAGGGACCGTCCCTGCTCCCAGCCCCACACCCAGCTGGGTGCTCAGGGGGTCTCAGAGTGAGTCTGGACTCTCGGTATTAGCCCCCCTCCCCCGGTTTGATACAGCCCCGGTTGGCAGACAGGCTCCCCTGTAGCTCTATAGACACAGGGACGTTCCTCCCCCGAAATAGGGACAGCTGCGCCCAGACCTGCTCCACAGTGACTCCAGGTGTGAGTGGCACCTGGCTGGGGCAGGGACCGTCTCTGTGTCGTGTGTCTGTACAGCTCCGAGCACACGGGGGAGCTGGCCCACGACAGGGGATCCTGGTAATTAATACGAGTCAGTAATAATTTTGGTTCAAGTTTTCATGAAGCCAGGCAGGGGCTGTATCTGTGCTCAGGGTCTCGCTGGGCCCCCGCCCTGTTGTGCCAGGCGCTGCATAAACACAGAGTGAAGAGACAGTCCCAGCCCCTGGGAGCTCACTAAGGAAAGTGAATCTGTCTGTGCCTCAGTTTCCCTCTGTGTAGAATGGGGATAAAGACCCCTTCCTGCCTCCTAGTGGGGGCTGACTCCCTTCCTGTGTGGAGCTCATCCCCTGCGGTGCCGGGCGCCAGAGACAAGCCTGTGACTCGGGCATATGATAGGGTTACCATTCGTCCAGATTCCCCCGGACATGTCCGGCTTTTAGAGTTAAAAATAGCGTCCGGGGGGAATTTGTAAATGTCCGGACTCCCCGCCCCCCCTGCAAAGCACGTGCTGCTGACAGGGCAGCCGGACGGATGGTGCCATTTACATGGGGCTCCGACAGCCAGAGAGAGCCCCTCCTCCGCTTCCCCCTCCTCTCCCCTGCAGCTGAGATCACTCCCTCCCTCCCTCCCTGCATTCGCAGATCACCAGCCGGCCGTTCGCACCGGCAGTCTGGAGTTCCTCCCCCTGCTCCTCCTCCCCGGCACGCTGGTCTGAGCGGCAGGGTAAGGGGGCCAGGGGGTCAGAGAAGGGGCAGGGAGGTTCTGGAGGGAGCAGTCAAGAGACAGGGGGGGAGTCGGGCGTTCGGGGGGGGGCTTTCTGGGGGTGGAGGGGTGGATAAGGTTTTGGGCAGTCAGGGTACAGGTAGGGGGTAGGATCCTGGGGGGGCAGTTAGGGTGGGGGGGTCTAAGGAGGGGGCAGTTAGGGGACAAGGAACAGGTTTAGGCTTAGGTAGGGGGTGGGGTTCTGGAGGGCAGTTAGGAGCAGGGGTCCCAGGAGGGGTAGTCAGGGGACAAGGAACGGGGGGG
>NW_020690553.1:30638-36429 GCF_002925995.2 Terrapene triunguis
GGGGCAGGGCTAGGGCAGGACGGGGGCGGGGCTCCTCCCGTCCTCTTTTTTGCTTGCTGAAATATGGTAACCCTAGCATATGAGGATCCCAAGCACTAGGCAGCTGCGGCTCGGTGTCTGTGGGGCTGGGAGCCCAGCTCACAGGGCCGGGATTCTGGGTGGGGGGAGCTCTGGGATCTGGGAGAGAATCTCTGCCTGGGGGGCCCTGGATCTGCCCATGGCTGCAGCTGGCCGGGGAGGCCGGGGCTGGGTGGGTGCCCGGGTCTGGCTCTCACAGCCTGTCTCCTGTGCGCAGATCCCAGCTTACCCAGACCCTCCATCTCTCTGAGCCTCACTTTGGTCACTGCCTCAGGGGCAGACGTCACCATCCGGTGTCAGGGGCAGCGCCGGGACGTGACGTTCTTCCTGCACAAGGCCGGAGACCTGAACCCACAGCGACACATGGACCCTGCTGGGGACGGGGCCGAGTTCCTCATCCCCACCGTGGGCCGGCAGCACGGAGGGAGCTACAGCTGCAGCTACCGGAACCGATCAGAGCCCTTCATCTCATCACTGCCCAGTGACCCCGTGCAGCTGGTGGTAGCAGGTGAGGGGCCCGGCTCGGCGTCCCCGCTCCCAGCCCCACCCCCAGCCAGTCCCTCGCGGGGGGCTCCATGCTGATGGGATGCTCAGAGCCAGGCTCTGTCCTGAGCTCTGGGCCCAGCAGAGGGGACGCCCGGCTGCGGAGCGGAGACGGCATAGGTGACCGGTATAATATGGAGCTGCTGCCGAGGGATGCTGGCCTGGTGTCGGGGCCTGGGGGCTGGGGCTGTTCGGCATAGCACAGGGCTGGGGTCGCTCGGCATAGCATGGCTGGGGCCTGGTCAGTTGGCTGGTGGGGCTGACCCGGGACTGGGGCTGGACTGGGGTTGCTCTGGTGGCAGGGGTGGGGCAGGGGTTCTAGCTGGGCAGGGAAGGGGGCCCCCTCGGCCAGTTAAACAGGCTCATTCTGCCCAAGGAGCCGCCCCCAGGGGGAGCCACAAAGGGCTGGGGCTGGGTGGGGAGAATGGCTGGAGTTACTAGGGGTATGTGGGGCCCAGACGCCGGGAGAGAGACACCAGCAGCCAGTGAGGTAGAAACCTGCACCAGCAATGCAGGGACCCTGCGAGCGGGGAGCCAGGGGAAAGGGACCCGGTGGTCGAGCTGTGTCATCGAAGGGGCCAGGCAGAGAGCTGGCAGGGGGAAAGTCCCGTTGAGAAGGGACAGAGATGGCAGGAACAGGAGGAGGCAGACAGAGGAAAGACAGAGGCATGAGGGGGAAAGTTAAAGGAAGAATCAGGCAGTCAGGGCCGGCTTTAGGAAGTGCGGGGCCCAATTCCAACAGTTTCGACGGGGCCCCGACAGGGATGACTTAAAAAAAAAAAAAAAAAAAAACCACGTGGGGCTTGTACTCACCGGGCTGCACTCCTAGTCTTTGGCGGTGGGTCCTTCACTCGCTCCAGGTCTTCGGCGGCACTGAAGGACCCGCCGCCAAAGTGCCGCTAAAGACCTGGAGTGAGTGAAGGACCCGCCGCCAAAGACCCAGAGCACCGCCAGGTGAGTAAAAATTAAAAAGGCGCCTCTAGCCAGGGAAGGGATTCTCTGCCACTTGTCCCCCACTCTGGGCGGCCCTGCCACTGAGTGTGGGGCCCTCTTAGGCGCGGGGCCCGATTCGGGGAAATTGGTGGAATTGGCCTAAAGCCGGCCCTGCAGGCAGTGAAACACAAAGAAAAAAGAGTCTCTAAGTTACCAAAGCAATTGTTAGAAAACCGCAGGAGAAGTGAAGCACGAAAGAAACGTGACAGAAATCAGCTGTGAGCAAAGAGAAACGGGCTGGAGAAATGAGGAGGAAGTGAGCTGGAGCGAAAGTAAAGCAAATAGTACGGACAAAACGTCCCCCCAGCACCTTCAGGGGCAGCGACAGGAAGAAACAAATGGCCTGAGAGCAAAGGGACTCTAGATAAAGCAGCGGAGGGACAGTTGTTCAGTTGAGAAGCCGACCCATCGCCTGGAGAAATAGCTGCAGGTATCTGAGCTGGAACTCAGAGCAGCAAACAGAGACGGCGCAAGGGGATGGCTCCAAACACAACAAACCAGCCTAAGAACAGAGAAGCGGCGAAGGGACCGTAGAGCGGTGGGGTTCTGCCCTAGTGCCTTGGACGTTCTAACGCCAGATCCTGGTGCTCCAGGAATGTAAATTGTTGCCCAGGAAGTGGGTTGAATTCAGCCAATGGTAGTTACTGTACAGGCGAGCTCAGCAATAGTTCCCAGTGTGACCCTACCCAGCAGTTCCCGCTACACCAGCGAACTCTGATTCACTTGTGATCATTCCCCACTGAACTGATTTCTCCTTCCCCAGCTGATGGAGATAAAACGCAATTGGCCTCTAGTTCCCCTTGGCCTTTCCTTGCCCTGCCCCAGCCATCCCTCCACGGGCTCCTTGCAGATGGATCCGCGCCGTTGCCCTGCTGAGGGGTGGGGGACCCCGTGTCTCTTGTGTCGCTAGCCCAGCTCTCTCGGTCTTGGATTCGGGGGAAAAGCATCCAGGAGACTCTCCCTGCAGGTTCCTGTTTCGGCCTCGTCACTGGGGCCGGGCTGTGTGGACGGGGCACAGAGACCGTGCCGGGGTCTGTGTCTCACGGTCTGTCTCCTCCTGCCCCATGGAGCTGGTGATAGCAGGTGAGGGGCCTGGCTCAGCATCTCTGCTCCCAGCCCCACACCCAGCTGCGCGCTCAGGGAGTCTCAGAGTGAGTCTGGGCTGTCGGAATTAGCTCCTCCTGGTTTGATACAGCCCCGTTTGGCAGACAAGCTCCCCTGTAGCTCTATAGACACAGGGACCTTCCTCCTCCGAAATAGGAACAGCCGCGCCCAGACCTGCTCCGCAGTGACTCCAGGTGTGAATGGCACCTGGCTGGGGCAGGGACCGTCTCTGTGTCGTGTGTCTGTACAGCTCCGAGCACACGGGGGAACTGGCCCACGACAGGGGCTCCTGGTAATTAATACTAGTCAGTAATGATTTTGGTTCCAGTTTCCGTGGACCCAGGCAGGGGCTGTATCTGCGCTCAAAGTCTCGCTGGGCCGATCCTCCCCGTTCTGAGACCCCTGGGGTGCTGAGCCGGCCCGAATCCCTGGGTCCCGTCCTCTCCCCGGGGACGCTGGCTCAGCCCGGGGGAAGAGCCGCCATTGCCGGTTGCGGGTGGGGGTGTGTGTCCCTGTATAACTAACCACACACACCAGAGTTCCAGCTTTCTCACCCCCGCACCCCACCCCTGACAGACACTGGTTCTATTCCCGCAGGGGGAAACAACCAGACTCAGACGGGAACGACACCGGCTCCCACCTGCCCAGGCAGCTCGGGGCCTGGTACCGGGGCTGGCAGGGGGGAATCACCATCAAACCAGCCCTGGAAACAGCCCCACCCTGGGGACCCCACAAACCGGGGTGCTGTGCTGCCCACTGGCACCACAATGCAACCCATGTGGGGCACAGCTCGGTGCGTATCCCCCTGGGAGAACGGCACCAGGGATAATGATCCTGTGTATCCCGTCTGTCTGCCTGAGTCTGCAGACAGCCCAGTGGAACGGCTCAGAAGCAGGGCTCCCCCTTCGCTGGGGTGCTGCCCAGTGTGGCATTAACCCTGGAACCTCTCAATCCAGATAGACATGGTGTTAACACTTGAACCCACCGATCCAGAGTGACATGTTGTTGACTCTGGAACCTAATGATGGTCACTGCGATGACAGCACCGTTACGTCTTCTGCTGCTGTTCACTTCACCAGGGCATGGTTCTCCCAATGATCTCAAAACACCCTCCCTGGCCAGAAGCCCCCTCCACTGCCATCCCCCCACCCATATGATTCCTACGCAGAAGTGAGCTGAAGCTGCTGAGAAATTCCCAGGACAGGGGCAGGACCCAAGTGGGGGGCTGCTGCAGGATCTGGGCCCAGCTGGCTTCACAGGGGCCTAAGATACAACCCGCACACACCCTGCCCCCACCCCAGTACAGCCGTCTGCCGTTGGGAGTGAACCCCCTGACCACTATTACCCAGAATCCCCTCTGCTCCTGCCCCCCACTAGCCCCATAGAGTGTTCTGCTGTGGGTCCCTGGGTCCTCGAATGGGAGGGGCTGGGGCAGCTGGTAACGAACCAGCCACTCACGGTGCTCACCGCCTGGTGCTGCTTCCCAGGGATATCGGAACCAAGTGCAGCACCGGTTCTGACCTGCACCATCATCGCCGGGGTGAGCACGGCGGCCACCGTCCTCCTCTTCCTGCTCCTCCTCCTGATCTTCCTCTGCTACAGAAGAATCCGAGGAAGTGAGTGCCCTGCCCAGTGAGGGAAGGGTTAAACCCGCTGCTAAGCTGGGCTGGGAGGGGTCACGGCTTGGATGGGAGACAGGGAAGGAAACCCAGGGGGTGGGGCAGGGGCCCAGCAGGGGGCGCTCTCCCCTGGCAGTGAGAGCTGGTCCCAAAGCCCCTGGGCAGCACTAGGGGGCGCTGTGCTGCAAAGGGTATAGGCCCAGCAGGGGGCACGGTGCTGCAGGGGGTGGGGCAGAGGGCTCACTAGGGGGCGCTGTGGTGCAAGGGGCAGGGACCTGCCTCTAGGGTATCCAGGCTCAGCAGCTAGAGGGTGAGGTGCTCCCCAGGCAGAGCAGTGGGGGGGGGGGGCTCTCTCCTGGCCCCCCATCCCAGATGCCCTGTAGGGCTGAGGGGCAGGGCTGGTACACGGGATCCGGGTTGACTCATGAATGATTCTGCTTTGTCTCCGCAGGGAAAGGACCAGCCCTGAGACAGAGCAGGTGAGACCTCAGCTCCGCTCCCCACCCCGATCTACCTGCCCAGGACACAGGACTCCTGGGTTCTCTCCCCAGCTCAGAGAGGAGATTAGGATCTAATGGTTAGATCAAGAGGGCTGGGAGGCAGACCTCCTGGTTCTCTCCCTAGCTCTGGGAGGGGAGTGGGGTCTAATGGTTAGATTGGAGTCGGCTGGGAGCCAGGACTCCTGGGTTCTCTCCCTGGCTCTGGGAGGGGAGTGAGGCCTAATGGATAGATGGGGGGGGCTAGGAGGCAGGACTCCTGGGTTCTGTTACTATCTTTCTCTCTTTCTCCCCGTAGGGAGTCCGAGGCTGCAGCCACAGTCTGTAAGTCACACATGAGGGGGCAGCCATGGAGCAGGGGGGAGGGGCGGGTGCCCCTGGCAGGGGCCACATCCTGTGTGGGGGGCATGCTGATGTGGGGTGCAGCCTTGATTCACTGTGTGCCTTTGGGGGCACCCCTGCCCCCCTTTGTGCCTCAGTTTCCCCCGCTGCACCATGGGGCTTGTAACCCTGCCCCACCCCAGTATGCCGGGGGGCAGGTGAGCCAGTCTGCGAACGGCTCAGATGTGGGCGGGGGCCTGGGCCCGGGGCCCTGATCTGGGCCCAGCCGCTCACTGGTGGGTGTCTCTATTCCACAGACGCCCTCATGGGTGAAGGGAAGCAGCTGGATGTCCTGGTAAGTGCCCCCCACTCCTCGACACACACACCCCAGCACCAGTGCACCATCCAACCTCCACCCACCCCCGCCATCCGGCCCTGCACAGGTCCCACTAGAGCCATGTTCAGATGTCGGCCCCCCCAACTCTGCTTGGGCCCCCCATACCTCCTCAGGGCAGACACCGGAGCTGGGGATCAGCAACGGGGACTCCCCTGAGAGGGGCGGGAGACTCAGAACACAGAGAATAAGAGCCTGACCCTGCACCCCCCAACTCACCTTGACCCCCCTCAAACGTTCGC
>NW_020690554.1:0-3745 GCF_002925995.2 Terrapene triunguis
GATTGTCTTTTCTTTAGCTAGTATCATAAAAAGTATCTTTACAATCTGACATCTAGCAAAAGGGACATTTGTTATTGCTAAGGGTTGTATGACATTGGGTGAAATCATTAAAATTAAGGTGTATTAAACCAATTCTACTGCAAGGTAGGCAATCCTCAATCATTCAAAACATGTGCTCACTGGAAACTTGCTCAAGGTAGAGTGACAGTAAGTGATTAGAAAACAAGTGAGGAAGCAGTACACCATTGCTAATTGTCTTACTGAAATCAGAGATAAGCCTGTTGTAAAGAAATTGATTCCAGATAGCATTTGAGTGATGTGATGTGGTGTGATTAAGGCTGGAAAGGCTGCCAGAATTATGATAAAGCAGTAGAAAACACAGGGAATAAGGCTTCCTCATTAGTCATGATCCTCAGAGCCCATTAATAGAGACATTGCAGCTTGCTAGTGTCCTGACAATTACATGGTAAGTCAAAATTGTATGTATTGCCATTCCATGCAAAAGCACAGATGAACAGTAGCAAATAATTCTGGGGTCAGGTAGTAGGTTTGTGTAAATAACTGATTTTTCAGTGCAGTGGCTGAACCAAAAAAGTGGGGGGAAATGTGTTTTAGTCAAATAAAATGTTTTCCTGGACCAGAAACGAGAGGGTTTTTTTCGTTTGTGGAATTTTACCTTTTTTTTATAAAATAGAAGTAAAATTTGATTTTCTTTTAAAAAATGTCAAAATGAAATATTAACATTTTCTGATTTTTTTTTGGCCGAAACAATTTAGCAAATTCAACATGAATTCACAAAAAGTTTTAGTCGACCCAAATATGCATTTTCAGGGGTGGAGGGGGAGAGTTTTGCCCAAAAAATTTCACCCATCTCTACTGAGAAGTACATTTTCATTACAATGTGTAGAAATAACCTTTTCTGGGAGGGTGGAGGCAAGATTGGTACTATGTTTACTTTCCTGCTGTACCCTACGTTTTTTGCCAATAATTGTCCATTGTATGTACCGTAAGTTTATTAATTCCCTTAGTACTTTAAGATGCATATCTTCCAGCTTTGCTGACTTGTTTATGTTGAAGATTTTAATGTGTGTCCTTACCTACTCCTTGTTAATACATGTTCATAAAAGGTTTTCCTTGCTTTCTTCCATTCGTACACATTTCTGCTTAAGTGATGGTGAAATGGCCGACTGCCCCAGCAGGAGTTGTGGGAAACATTACACCTGAACTGGGTACAAAGCTTCCTAGAACTCCATAGGGTGCAGGGGGAGGTGGCCACATTGCCACAATTTAAGAGGATGCAGAATCCACTCCTCCCTGCCTAGTTATTTCCACTGGCTAGTGTGGAGACATGGGCCTGACCCATCCCCATCCCCTGTGGAGAGGTCAAGAGCGTGACAGTTCATCAGATATTTGAGTAGCAGCTTTCTCCCTCACAACCGACCTTAAACACCACCTTGCTCCCATATTATACTTGTTTGTGACAGGGTTTTGTGACATTGGAACTTATTTGTTTATGACATAATGTGACATTAGTATATGGTTAAGTAGGAAGATAATGAAAAGTATTATTTTCAATATGAGCAAAGATGGCAGGAAAAAAAATATAAAGGTGAATGGATTTCTTCTTAAATGAAAACATTTTACTTAAAATGTGCTAATCAATCAGCTTAGTACACATACAACAACTATTCATAATAAGCAGCTAAAAATATTAAAATAAGAAATTAGTTCAGTACCCAAAGTATCAAAACATTATTTAGAACTAGAGCTGGTCAAAATGTTTTGACTGAAAACATTTCATGTCAAAAATGTGTTTTCATTGGAAACAAACATTTTGCAAGAAAATTTTATTTACGTAAATGTATTGAGCTTGATGAGAAGTTTCATTTTGTTTTGAATAAAAAATGTTCATTTTAGTTTTTAAAAATATTTTTTTGCTATTTTAAAATTTTAGGAGGGCTCCTTTTTTGCCACTGAGTGGTGTGTAGGTTCCTCTCCCACATGTTTTTGATTTTCTTTTCTTCCCCACTCTAAATTTCCATAACTTCAACTTTTGAAATGTTAGAGTGGAAAAATCAAAATGGAAAATCAATTTATGTCACTTATAGGCAAAAAGAAAAAAAGAAGGAGAAGAACCAAGAAAATGTTGAAAATTTCAAATCCACAAAAAGTTAAGAAAAAAAAAAAGAATTGTCCAGTTTTGAACTCTACAAAACGGAAACAACTTTAAAATTTAAAAAAAAAAAAAAAGTTCACAAAATTGTTTTTACATTTTCCTGCTAGCTTTGCTCATAACTTATTCTGCCTCAGGAAATTATTCACAGAAAACATCCTTTCACCATGCCGTGAAGGCTATCAAGACTTGGTTCCAGCTGACAAAGCAAAAAGCCCTGGAAAAAATTAAATGGTTGACTTGCTGTCCCTGTCCATTCTATAAGGAGCAAATTGCAATCCTTGTAATTTTGTTGTTGTTGTTCTCTTCAAGATAAAACTTGTGTAAAATATTTGTATTTGAATTTTTTCTTACTTGCTGCTTCTTTTCTCTTGCAGAATTCTTCTGCTCTATTGTTGTTGTGAAATTACAAGCCCTGTCATTGTCGCTGGTTCAGGCTTGTGTGTCATGCACAGACACATCAACAGATCCTGTTGACTAACAAATTCTCTCAGACATTCACGTAAATTATAAATCTCAAGATACAAGATACTTTAGGCATCTGTCTTGCTTCAGCTTTAAGCATGTGCATATTTATATAGGAAAGGCTCAAAGTTAAAGAAAGTTGCAATTGCTGGACAAGAGCAGTGAGGTTTGCTTTCCACTAACCTATAGCAGAAGGTATAATTAAGTATGGTAGCCTGCTTCTAAATGTCTCCCTCTTATGTGCACCAAAATCCCACAGTGAACAGCACATAAGAAAATGAGTGAGCAAGAAAAAGAAATTGATGAGGTTAACACAGGATGTATATTAATGGATCTATTTTGGAGTAAGGTACTATTCAGTGTGAATAAGGAGGCAAAGTAGGGCCCTCAATAGATAAATATATTTTAACTTGACAGTGAAAGTTCTCTTTAATGTAATTTTAATATAGCATTCTTTCATTTTAAAGGGGTTTTACCTTTATGTCCTGAAATGTGCTATAATGCTTGCAGGATTGAATTGAAAAGTGTTATTTCTATGGGAAATTTTGTAACCCTCTGTGGTACTAAGCCCTGTAGGTTAGTGAGCAATAAATAAAAGCATTTTTGTTATTAGCTTGTGGCCTTGTTTATATTGAGTCATGCTTCTCAGCCAGAGATAATATTGGTTCTTTTCCTTCCCATTGGTCTTCAATCTGGTGAAATGCTTTTTTATTTCTCAAATGCATTAGATACATTTCTCTCATTTGCTCCATCTGTACTTTCTTTTAAAGGTGCATGTGATCAGCACTCCGCATTTTGCTGTATTCAGGGTATGTTGCTGGATATGCAGTTGCAAGGCTCCATTGTCCGCATAATCCCTTATGTTTTTATTTTTTTTTAACTATTTTTTATCTTTTCTACTTTAAAAAAAAAGGCTGCCTTCATTTTCCATTGCAAATAAGGATTAAGGCAAGATTTTTTATCCAGCCTCTGAGTCAATAAGCTAAGTTTCCTACATGTCCAGTAGGAAATCTACTAAACAATGGTGAATGAGATATAAGAAATAGAAAGATTCCCAGTTGGTCATATGAGCAACTGTAGTTTTACCACATACATTAAAATTATGCA
>NW_020690555.1:0-3212 GCF_002925995.2 Terrapene triunguis
GGGAGGGCAACAAAAATGGTTGGGGGGCTGGAGCACATGACTTAGGAGGAGAGGCTGAGGGAACTGGGATTGTTTAGTCTGCAGATGAGAAGAATGAGGGGGGATTTGATAGCTGCTTACAATTACCTGAAAGGGGGTTCCAAAGAGGATGGAGCCCGGCTGTTCTTAGTGATACCAGATGACAGAACAAGGAGGAATGGTCTCAAGTTGCAGTGGGGGAGGTTTAGGTTGGATATTACGAAAAAAATTTTCACTAGGAGGGTGGAGAGGTAATGGAATGTGTTACCTAGGGAGGTGGAGGAATCCCAGGAAAAACCACACAGCACAAAAAAGGGAAACTACTGTGACAGATAGAAGGACACAGTAAGAGACAAGGAACTGAACTTAAACACAAATATTTGTCTAAACTCTTTGCAATACATTTGTAGTTCCAATTTTACCAGGTAAATCCCTTGGTGTTTCTGAGGCCTGGTCTACACTACGAGTTTAGGTCGACTTTAGCCGCATTAAATCGACTTA
Source organism: Terrapene triunguis (assembly GCF_002925995.2). NCBI lineage: Eukaryota > Metazoa > Chordata > Testudines > Emydidae > Terrapene > Terrapene triunguis. The sequence continues at coordinate 520 of NW_020690555.1, forward strand.
AGCCTGGACACGTTTACACTACGAAGCCCTTTCTGTCGACTTAAAGGGCCTTTTAAACAGGTTTCCTAACACCACCTCGACAAGGGGATTAGCGATAAAATCGGCCTTAGGGGGTCGGAATTGGGTTAGTGTGGACGGAATTCGACATTACTGGCCTCCGGGAACTATCCCACAGTGCTTCATTGTGACCGCTCTGGACAGCACTCTCATCTCAGATGCACTGGCCAGGTAGACAGGAAAAGCCCCGCGAACGTTTGAATTTCATTTCCTGTTTGCTCAGCGTGGAGAGCACAGGTGACCATGCAGAGCCCATCAGCACAGGTAACCGTGATGGAGTCCCAGTCCCAGTCCCAGGATCGCAGAAGAGCTCCAGCCTGGACCGAGCGGGAGGTACGGGATCTGATCGCCATCTGGGGAGATGAAGCAGTGCTCGCCGAACTCCGAAACAGTAAAAGAAACGGCAAAACATTAGAAAAGATCTCCAAGGCCATGAAGGACAGAGGCCATAATAGGGACGCACAGCAGTGCCGCGTGAAAATTAAGGAGCTAAGGCAAGCCTACCACAAAGTCAGAGACGCAAACGGAAGGTCCGGGGCAGAGCCGCAAACATGCCGCTACTACGCGGAGCTGCATGCCATTCTAGGGGGTGCAGCCACCACTAGCTCAAGCGTGTTCTATGAGTCCCTCTCTGGAAACGGGGAAGCGGGTTCGGCGGACGAGGAAGATGAGGATGGAGAGAACATAGATAGCTGACAGCAGCAAGGAAGCGGAGAAACCAGTTACCCCAACAGCCAGGATATGTTTGTCACCCTGGACCTGGAAACAGTAACCCCCGAACTCACCCAAGACCCTGAGGGCACACAGGGGACCTCTGGTGAGTGTACCTTTGCAAAAATTACACATGGTTTAAAAACAAGCGTGTTTAATGATTAATGATTAATTTGCCCTGGCAATCGCGGCCAGTACAGCTACTGGAAAAGTCTGTTAACGTGTATGGGGATGGAGCGGAAATCCTCCAGGGACATCTCCAGAAAGCTCACCTTCATGTACTCCCAAAGCCTTTGCAAAAGGTTTCTGGGGAGGGCTGCCTTATCCTGTCCGCCATGGTAGGACACTTTACCACGCCAGGCCAGTAGCACATAGTCTGGAATCATTGCATAACAAAGCATGGCAGCGTATGGTCCCGGTGTTTGCTGGCATGCAGACAACATCCATTCCTTATCTCTCTTTGTTATCCTCAGGAGAGTGATATCATTCACGGTCACCTGGTTAAAATGGGGCAATTTTATTAAGGGGACATTCAGAGGTGCCCCTTCCTGCTCTGCTGAACAGAAATATACCCCGCTGTTAACCACGCGGTGGGGGGGAGGGTTGAAGTGACCATCCCAGAGAATTGGGTGTGTGGGGGAGGGGAGTTAGTTGGGTTTGTGCTGCATGTTAAACCTGAAATCGCAGCCCCTCCTTTTACATTGCAAACCCATTTTAAATGGCACGGTATGGGAAATGAGGGCAGAACTGTTTGAAACCATCCCCACATGTTAAGAAGGTTAAAAAAGCCCAAAGACTATATGTCTTACCATGGCTGCCTGCAAGCTGAAATCTGTGTCCTGGCACTGCGTGAGTGATCTCTCACACCAAACCAGGAGACTCTCAATATAAGAGGAAAAATGCGACCTTGTAACGAAAGCATATGTGCTGTGTGATGTTGTGAACAGCAAAATCTAACGTGAAAGAGTCTACCCATTGTTCTCTAAAATGTATCTTTTTTAACAACCTCTCCCTTCTCCACCAGCTGCAAATCTTACTCCTTCGCAGAGGCTAGTGAATATTCGAAGAAGGAAGCGAAGGACGCGTGACGAAATGTTTACTGAACTTCAGACTGCCTCCCACGCTGACAGAGCACAGCTGAATGCGTGGAGGCAGTCAATGACTGATTTTTAAAAAGCCCAATATGAGCGAGAGGAGAGGTGGCGTGCTGAATCACGGGCTGAAGAGGAGAAGTTGCGTGCTGAAACGCGGGCTGAAGAGGAGAGGTGGCGTCAACTTGTAATCAGAAAGCAAGAGTCGATGCTCCGGCTGCTGGAGCATCAAAGTGATATGCTCCTGCGTATGGTTGAGCTGCAGGAAAGGCAGCAGGAGCAGAGACCGCCGCTACAGCCCCTCTGTAACCAGCAGCCATCCTCCCCAAGTCCCATTGCCTCCTCACCCAGACGCCCAAGAACACGGTGGGGGGGCCTTCGGCCACCCACTCACTCCACCCTAGATGATTTCCATAGCAATAAGTTTTAAAGTTTTAAATTGGAGTGTGTCCTTTTCCTTCCCTCCTCCCCCACCCATCCCGGGCTACCTTTCCAATTATCCCCCTAGTTGTGTGCTGAATTAATAAAGAATGCATGAATGTGAAGTAACAATGACTTTATTGCCTCTGCAAGTGGTGCTCGAAGGGGGGAAGGTAGTAGGGGAGGTTGGGGTGGTTGGTTTGCAGGGAAGTAGAGTTAACAGGGTGGTGGGGGAGGGGCAGAGGGTTCATCAAGGAGCAACAAACAGAAGTTTCACTCCGTAGCCTGGCCAGTCACAAAACTGGTTTTCAACGCTTCTCTGATGCGCACCGCGCCCTGCTGTGCTCCTCTAACCGCCCTGGTGTCTGGCTGCGCGTAATCAGCGGCCAGGCGATTTGCCTCAACCTCCCACCC
>NW_020690556.1:0-526 GCF_002925995.2 Terrapene triunguis
GTGGCAGGTTTGTAGAAATTTTGGTGGTGCCCAGAACCTGCCCCCCCAAACTCCGCCCTCACCTGCCTAAGGCTCTGGGAGGGAGTTTGGATGGGGAGAGGGGGTCTGGGGTGCAGACTCTGGGATGGAGTTTGGGTGCTGGGTGCAGGCTCCAGGCTGGGGCAGGGGGTGGGACTGCAGGCTCTGGGATGGAGTTTGGGGATAGGAGGGGGTGCAGGGGTGAGGGCTGTGGGGCTAGGGATGAGAGGTTTGGGGCATTGGAGAGGCTCAGGACTAGGGCAGAAGGGCAGCCTGCCCTGGCCCTAGTGGAGGGGGACACTAGGACCCTGCGGCAACAGGTGATGCTGGAAGCAGGCAGAGCGGAGGGGAGCCAGCGGGTCGTGAGGGGGCAGCAAGTGAGGCTGGGGGACACTCGGGGGAGGTGCGTGGGGGCGGCAGGCGGGGTCGGGGGAGAGACCCGGCCCCAAACATTGGGGAGCAGCGCCCGGGGAGCTTAGCTGCCACATAAAATAACTCGGGGGGGGGG
>NW_020690556.1:626-2246 GCF_002925995.2 Terrapene triunguis
GGGGGGGGGGAGTGCGGGGAGCTTCGCAGGCCGCAGGGAAGAGCTCCGCGGGCCGCGTGTTTGAGACCCCTGTACTAAATGAACAAAGACTAAGAGTTTTGGAAGGGATCTAAATCCTCATGCTTCAGGGTTTAAACCAATTTCTAATGACTGGGGATGAAGAGGAAATTTCCCTGGGGATAGTCTGGACTTTCCATCTGGTGCTGGTCACTGTCCAAAAAACGATGCTGGACTAGACGGAGGACTGGTCTGCTCCATCACGGCAGTTCTTATGTTCCTCCAAGTCTCCAAGTGTGTCATCTTTCTGTGCAGGCAACAATCCCATTCAGCAGGAGCTTGCTTCTCTGCATTGTACATCGCCCAGCACTCGCTGGGTGCTCAAGGTATAATAATAATCAATTGTGATAGCCCCTTTCTTTAAAAAGAAAAGGCACAATAGAAAACAAACACAAGAATAGTCATTTTCTGAGCACACCTCACGAATGCACCTCTATGCACCAGATCCAACCCCCCAAACCCAGCATTATATAACAGTTCTGCATTATATCCCATAAATGTCCGTAGCACTTAGCACCTACCTGGAAATTTGCCTGCTCAAAGCCCTATACAAACATGAACTAATTACGTGATTTCTTCATGTTTCATGGTCTGTTTTGTTTGCTGGGACGCCATAGGAACCTCTGAGTTCTGCAATCTGAAATACAACATGAAAAATACAGGTTCCCAACACCTTGACTACATCAGAATACAGCGTGGCAGAGCTATCAGCAGATGCTTAGGTTTACCTTTCAAGGTGTTTTAAAATCTCCAAGAGGCCCTCGTTTTCCCAGTCCTCTGTATCTGCTGTGATTTTGTAAATTAATACTGTTTTTATTGGTCTCTTCTCAGCAGAGATCATGCTGAGGTTTGCTTTCTCTTTAACAACAGTGCCCCCTCCAGTCTATTATTATATTTGCAGTTCCATTCTGCCTGTGAAAATTCCTCCTCATGCAGAGACAACTGGGAAAACGTTACACAAATCAATTTAGGTGTTTAAAAAAATGTGTCAGTCTACGTAGCACCTTCTGTGTTTGTAAAAACAATTTGAAAAAGTGAAAGTCTGGCCTATGATTTTACAAATGTTGTATGATTCAAAGCAAGAGGGATCAATGAGTGGCTCAAAGCTAAACAAATTATACACTCTGATACAGCGCTGTGTATCTGTAGATCTCCAAGCACTTTTAAAACGAGGTAAATAGCATTATCTTCATTTTATGAATGTGGAAATTGAAGCAGAGAAGAATGAAGGGTCTTGCACAAGGTAACCCAACAAGCTAGGGGTAGATGCTGGAACGGAACCCAGATCTTTTAACTTGCAGTCTACTAGCCCAGCCACTAGGTCTCACTGCCTCTCTGAAAAGTAATACGGTATTTTTCATCTTCACTGTTAACAGCAGTTAAGTTCATAATATAGCACTCTGCCTTTCTCTTTTGTAGCAGAGTCCTCTCTCTGTCAAGTTTCAGAGTCGCAGCCATGTTAGTCTGTATCAGCAAGAACAACGAGGAGTACTTGTGGCACCTTAGAGACTAACAAATTTATTTGAGCATAAGCTTTCGTGGGCTAAAACCCACTTCATCGGA
>NW_020690557.1:0-18270 GCF_002925995.2 Terrapene triunguis
AGCCGGCACTGGGGGGCGGGAGCAGCGCGCGGAGTCCCTGTGGCCACGCCTGTGCCTAGGGGCCGGACATGGCAGATGCTCCCGGGAGCTGCACGGAGCCAGGGAGGCAGGGAGCCTGCCTTAGCCCCACTGTGCCGCCGATGGGACTTTTAATGGCCTGTCAGTGGTGCTGACAGGAGCCACTAGGGTCCCTCTTTGACCAGGCATTGCAGTCGAAATCTGGATGCCTGGTAACTCGATGGCTGGGTCAGGGGAGCGGGGAATAGGACCCACTGTCGCAGAGTGTGGGGGACTCAGGGCCCTGCACCCCCGGCTTCCTGAGATTGACTGTGACTCTCAGCCAGCCAGTAAAGCAGAAGGTTTATTTAGACGACGGGAATACAGTCCAAGACAGGTCTTGCAGACACAGATAACAGGATCCCCCTCAGTTAGGTCCATCTTGGGGTCCCCGGGCACCCCAGCCCCCTTGGGATGTCAGAGCCCCGTCTGCCTCCCAGCCGTTCCACCAGCCAGCTCCTGAAAACACTCTCTTCAGCGACCCCTCCCACAGCCCTTTGTTCAGTTTCCCGGGCAAAGGTGTCACCTGGCCTCTAACCCCTTCCTGGGTTCTCATGTTACATGCTCAGGTATTCTCCGTCGGTCAGTCTCCCATCCCCCAATGCAGACCATCCTAGCCACACTCCCCACTCAGCATTCAAAGACCACAGTAAGAACAGTCCCAGTTCGTCACACCCACTAACCCCTGTCTCCCCAGTGCCCCCTGAGGTGACCGTGTTCCCCGAAGACCCCGTGGAGCTGGGCGAGCCCAACGTCCTGATCTGCTTTGTGGACAAGTTCTTCCCGCCCGCGCTCAGCGTGACGTGGCTGAAGAACGGGCAGGAGGTGACCGAGGGCGTCTACGAGACCGACTTCTACCCCCGCCAGGACAACTCCTTCCGCAAGTTCTCCTACCTGCCCTTCCTCCCCAGCCAGGGCGACTTCTATGACTGCCGGGTGGAGCACGGGGGGCTGGCCGAGACCTTCACGAAGCACTGGGGTGAGACAGGGGCGCCCGGGGACCCCACTGGGCACAGGGCTGGGAGCCAGGACTCCTGGGTTCTCTCCTGGATCTGGGAGGGGAGTGGGGGCTGGTGGGTTAGAGCAGGGGGGCTGGGAGCCAGGACTCCTGGGTTCTATCCCAACTCTGGGAGGGAGGGGCGGGAACAGCCCCCCTCACTCCATGGCCTGTCCCTCTCCCCCTCTCTCCAGAAGCCCAGGTGCCCACCCCCATCCCCGAGACCACAGAGACCCTGGTGTGCGCCCTGGGCCTGGCCGTGGGCATCATCGGCATCATCGCGGGCACCATCCTCATCATCAAGGGCATGAAGATGAACGCTGCCCGCAACCCGCGGGGCCCCTTGTGAGTAGCCGCTGCCCAGGGAGGGCACCAGCCGCACCCACAGCCCCTGGGCCCTGGGGAGATCCCCCCACCCGCTGTGCCCCCAGAGCCAGCCAAAGCCCCTGGGCCACCCAGCACCCACTGGGGAGATCCCTCCCACTGTGCCCCCCAGCCAGCCATAGACCCTCCCCCACCCAGCGCCCCCTGGGGAGACCCCCCCACCCGCTGTTCTCCCCCAGCCCGCCACAGCCCCTCGGCCCACTCAGTACCCTCTGTGTCAATGGGAGACTGCCTGGGGGTGCTGGGGAGTGGCTCTGATCCCTGCCAGCTTCACGTCGGGGCCCAGGGCTTCTGGTAACTGACCCTCTTTGCCTTTCAGATAAACTCGGGGAGGAGCCGGGGCCCCCGAATCCCCCAGGTGCCTTTGTGGGACCCATTCACACGGCCCCTTCCCCTCCCGCTGCACCCAGCGTCCTGGATCCGTGCCTGTCGGTGCCAGCTGCTGTACCCAGGCGGGAGCCCCCCGGCCCCATAACCGCGCTGAGCCAACCCGCTAGAGACTCACCGGGGAGCCGGACCCTCAGGCTGCCCCCGCACCCCCCTGCTGGGCTTGGAGGGGGGCGCCTATCCAGGGTGAAGGCTCCTGCCCTATGGGGCTGGGAATGGGGTTCGCCCCTCGTCAGGGGGCAGAAGGGGAGAGGGCTGCTGTCCCGTGGGGAAGGTTTCTCTTGACTCTAGTGGGCACCGAGCCCCTATTGGCCAGACGCTGCTATCAGTCACCCCAGGTAAAGCCCCTCCAGCCATTACCCAGAAGGCTTCGGGCCAGATTCGGCCATTCCCGGTCAATGGGGTCCCTGTGGTGCGGGATCAGGCCCATGGGTGGGGGTGGGGCAGCCCCAGCGCTAGCACCTGGCTAAAGGCCCCATCGCGCCCGTGTGCGGCTCCCCCGGGATCCAGCCCTGCTGAGCCCAGCACCCAGCGCGGGGTCTGTGTGGGACAGGCCCAGTCCCTGTACAGCCCTCGCCCTGCGCCCCGTGTGTGTCACAGCCCTGCGCCCCCAATCTCGCTCTGCCGCTTTGCTAACAGCAATAAAGTGGGTTTGGGACGTTTCTGAGTTTTTGATCCTGATTTAAAATCTGGTCAGTCTGGGCCGTGCCCGCGGCAGCCTGTGTTACCCCAGCCCAGCCGCAGTCTGTCCAGGGTCACCGGGTTGTACCGGGAGTTCAGGGAGTTTGGTATGAGGGGTAAGGAAGGAGCCAGGACTCCTGGGTTCTCTCCTGGCTCTGGGAGTGGGGGCTGCTGGGTTAGAGCAGGGGGTTGAGAGTCAGTACTCCTGGGTTCTATTCCCATTGGTGACACTGACTTGCTGCAAGTTGTGACACATCATGTGCCTCAGTTTCCTCTTGTGTGAAATGTGGCTGGTCTCCTCCTGGGGGGGCGGCTCTGGGGCTGAGGGATGGTCCATGGAACACTTTGAGATTGTCCCATGGCCAGGAGCCCAGGAGAAGGGCGGGGTTCATGGGTCAGGCTCACCCAGGACTGAACCCCGCACCCGCCTGGGCCGGCGGAGCAGATGAAATAAAGATGTCGCTTGGGAATCAGGAAGGGGGGGCTTGAAACCGTTTTTTGGGGGGAGGGGGGAGGAATCTCCCAAGTGACGGGTTTTGAAATATCCTCCCATCTTCCAGCCCCCCCGGATCGCAGGCCGGCCAGTCCTCCCCTCCCCCCCCCCCCCCCCCCCCCCCCCCCCAAGCACAGCTCTGCAATGGCCAGTCAAACCGAGCTTCGCTTGCTGGCTTTTCCACCCAGCAGAGAGCCAGGGCCGGTCCCAGGCTCGTGGGGCTGGCTTCTCTCGCTACCCCACAACCCCAGAGAGATCCAGCACCCAGGATTGCTGGTTAGAACAAGCCAAAGCGGGAACTTTCCCTTAGGGGAACTAACCATGCGGGGCGGTGTCACGGAGTCCCCGGGCGATGCTCTGGAACTGCTCCCCACAAAGCCAGTCAGGACTTTGGGGAGCCTCCTCTCCCTCGGAGCAGACCGTCTTCAGGGCAAGAAGCTCACACGGCTTCACCTCCTGGGTCTCTCCTGGGAGCATTCAGCATCTGCCCCTCCGTGCGCTTCCCACAGCGAGTCCGCCCAGGCGGGGTCCTGGGGCAGCCAGAGGGTCCTGCACCCCCACTTCGCAGTCAGACGTGACTCTCACCCAGCCAGTAACACAGAGGTTTATTAGATGACAGGAACACGGTCTAAAACAGAGCTTGTAGGTACAGAGAACAGAACCCCTCAGCCGGGTCCATTATGGGGTTCAGAGAGCCAAACAACCCCGTCTGCCCTCAGTCCTAGTCCCCAGCTCGCTCCAACTCTGACACCCCCTCCAGCCCCTCCTCTGGGCTTTGTCTCTTTCCTGGGCCAGGAGGTCACCTGATCTCTCTGTTCACTTTTAGCTATTTCCATGCAGGGGGGAAGGGGCCCTGGCCATTTGTTGCCAGGGAGGCAGAGTGTCAGTGATTTATGCACACTGGCCTTTCCGCACCACCTAGAGACTTAAGAAATGCATAGGGGAAACTGAGGCACCCACACAGTATTCAGAGGAAACATTAAGAACAGTCCCACTTCGTCACAGGCGGTAAGTAGCAGGGCTGGGTTTGGGTGTCAGCCCCCATCAGGAAGGGCCGCTACCTGGTGTGTGTATTTTAACCTCCCCCCAAACACACACACACATGCTTCTTTCTGGCTGGTGCAAAGCGGCGGGTGAATCCCCGCTCACCTTTACTTCTGAAGCAGGCTGGCGAATAATTTTGTAGGTTAAAACTTACAGAGCCGTCTCCTGCGAGGAGAGGAGAAAAGGCATCACAGGCCCTTCTCTCCTGGAGGGGCTGCGGGCCAGATTGCCCCATAAATCAAGGCGGTCTAATTCAGTGGAAGTTTAATAAACACCTCCTATTGGAAATAAATGTTCCCCATTTAACAGTTGTATCAGCACCATATAAAACCGTGACCCCCATACATTTAATTTTAGAGGCAGATCAATCCGGGCTTCTCTCCATCGACCCCTACAACCCAGGCGAGCTCCGGCTCCTGGAGTTTACAGCCGGCTCGCCAGTGAAGCACACCCCCCCCCCCCAGTAACTCCCCTGCTCATTATCATCTCCAGCAGTAGCGTAGCTAGCGGGGTGCAGGGGAAGCAGCCGCTTCCCCCACCTTTCCGAAAGCGGCCGGAGGAGCGAGCGGGGGGGGGGGTGTGGCATGCGGCCCGCAGCACGGCCCGGCAGCCGTGGCCGGAGGAGCGAGGTGGGGCGCAGGCTGGCGGCCCGCAGCGTGGCTGGCAGCCATGGGGGTGTGGCGAGCACAGCCGGAGGAGCGGTGGGGGCACGGCTGGAGGAGCCAAGGGGGGGGGGGGGGGGGGGCCGGGGGAGGAGCCAAGGGGGGCGTGGCCAGAGGAGGAGCCAAGGAGGGGGGGGCGCCTTTTTTATGTTTGCTCCCCCTCCTCTTAGAACAGGCCTGAACAACATTTGGCCCGCGGGGGCTCACTGTGCGGCCCGCGAGCAAGTGGCGGGGGGAGCTGCCGGCTTCACCCCCTGCCCGGGGGCTGAGCTGACCTCACAGCCCCGCCTGCGCGTACCGCGCTCCGGCCGCTGAGAAGCGCGGCTGCAGGGTTTGCCCCCTGCCGGGGGGAGGGGAGGGGGCCGACCTCACAGCCCCGCGCGTGCACACCGCGCTCCGACCAGCCGGCCGGCAAGAAGCGCGGCTGCCGGGTTCGCCCCCTGCCGGGGGGGGCGGGGGGAGAAGAGCAGCAACCTCACAGCCCCGGCTGGTGAGAAGCGCGGCTGCCGGCTTTGTTCCCTGGGGGGGGGGGGGGGGGGGGGGGGGCAACCTCACAGCCCCGCATGTGCGTGCCGCGCTCCGACCGCCCGGACGGTCAGAAGCGCGCACACGCATGCACGTGTCTCCATCTCCCGCTCCCCCCGCCTGGCGTACAGCGGGTGCGTCACTTCCGGGGCCTGCTGAGGCGGGAAGCGCTGGGCACGAGGCAGAGCCGGTAAGTGCGAGCGAGGGGAGGGGCGCCCGGCCTGGGCTCGAGCCGCAGCTGGGGGGGACTAGGCCGAGACCCCCCCAAACCCCCTCTTCGGTTGGGGGTGGGGTGGCTACTGCGCTGGTTGCTCCCAGGGCGGCCTCCGTAGTGATGGGGGGGGGGGGGGGGGGCGGGGGGGGGGGGGCGGGGGGGACCGGGGGGGGGGGGGGGGGGGAGACAGAGAGAGAGAGAGAGAGAGAGAGAGAGTGTGTGTGTGTGTGTGTGCGCGCGCGCGTGCGCGCGCGTGCAGGGTCGGCTTTAGGCCAATTCAACTGAGTCCCCTGAATCGGGCCCCACGCCCAAGCCCCGGTACGGCGTACCGGGGTGGCCCGACTTCCCCAGGGGGCTATTTAAAGGGCCTGGGGCTCCAAAGCCCCAGGCCCTTTAAATAGCCCCCAGAGCCCTGGGATAGTGGGGGGCTCAGGGGCTATTTAAAGGGCCGGGGCTCCAGCTGCCTCTACTGCACCCCCTGCCACCACCCCGCACCTCCTGCCCTCCCCACAGCCAGCCAGCCCCACACATGCCCCAGCCCCGCACCCCCTGCCCTGCCCGCAGCCAGCCCCTGTCTCCAGCCAGCCCCACACCCCCTGCCCTGCCTGCAGCCAGCCCCTGCTCCACCCCCTGCCCTGCTTCCAGCCCCGCACCCCCTGCCCTGCCCGCAGCCAGCCCCTGCCGCATCCCCTGCCCACAGCCAGCCCCTGCCGCACCCCCTGCCCTGTCTCCAGCCAACCCCTGCCGCACCCCCCTGCCTGAAGCCAGCCAGTCCCGCACTCCTCTGTCTCCAGCCCAGCCAACCCCTGCTGCACCCCCCTGCGGCCCTGCCTGAAGCCAGCCAGCCCGCCCCATACCCCCCTGTCTCCAGCCAGCCCCGCACCCCTTGCCCTGCCTCCAGCCAGACCCTACCTCCAGTCAGCCCCATGTCCACTGGTGCCCTGCAGTTCCCAGGGCAGGAACCCTGCACACCTGCTTCAATGAGGGGGGCAGGGAGCAGCTGGGACCCACACATGTGCACACCACTAGGGTGACCAGACAGCAAGTGTGAAAAACCAGAACGGGGTGGGGGGTAATAGGAGCCTATATAAGAAAAAGACCCAAAAATTGGGACTGTCCCTATAAAATCGGGACATCTGGTCACCCTAGGACACCCCCAGGGAGTGGCGGGGACCCACACATGTGAAATGGAGCTCATTAATAACCGATCAGCAGCATATATAACACAATGTACATAATATATAATTTTATTATTTATATAGTTATGGAAAGTAAATAATACAAGGAAGAAATGAAAGGCTTTTTTTTTTTTTACATGTTTTTTTTTTTTTCTTCTAGTCATCCCTGCTGGGGCCCCGCCGAAAATGTTCGAATTGGGCCCCGCACTTCCTAAAGCCGGCCCTGTGTGTGTGTGTGTGTTGCACCTGACTGCTGCCCCCTTCCCTGGTCCAGGGACCTTATCCCTCCCCGGCCCCTATCACACTGCCCCCCCCAGGGCTCCCTGTGGCCCCCGTGTTTGTGTGTGGGACAGTCACATCCAATCCCTTCACACTGCTCCCCTTCCCCCTCCCCGGCTTAGTTCATACCCCCAGAAAATCCCTTCAAACTGTCCCCCTTTTCCCCTCCCCTTATTTCATGGGGGGAAGACGAACCGAACGGGCGGGTGGGCAGGTAGTGGCGGCAAGGCTTTATACTTGGGGGGGAGGTGAGGAGGCAAGCGGCGAGTCGGTGGCTGGAAGGAGGCATCTATTTTCAGTATTTTAATTTTTGGTACTGCTGTGTGCAGTAATATAGTGACCCCTGGGGGTTAAAGAGGGGTGTAATGGTGGGGCCGAGCAGGGAGGGGGCGGGTCCTATTTTATTGCTGTGATCTGGTTACCCTATGCGCGCCATTTCTTTCCCCCTCTACAGGCTTCCACATACTGTCAGTGCCTTGCTAGTGTGCCACGCGCCGTGAGATATCTCTTCTCTTTGTGTGTGACTGAGTGTTTCCCTTGTGTGTGAATTTATTCAACAAAATCTTGAGCTTCATAATGGCTACCATGAGTGAAAAGAAAAAGAGAAAAATAGAATCAGAGCACAGAGTTTTCAACACTGAATGGACAAATAAATACTTATGTACTGTTTCCAAAGACAAAATACTGTGCCTTGTGTGTCGCGAAACGTTAGCCGTTCCGAAAGAATACAACCTTCGGCGGCACTTTGAAACGAAACATCCCAATCTCGCCAAATTGAACCCAAATGAAAAAATAATTAAAGCAGCCAGTTTAGTGAAAAACCTTAGTGGAGAACAGCAAATTTTCAAGAAAGTGAGCACTGAGAACGATACAGTTACTAAAGTAAGCTTTCAAATTTCTAAGGAAATTGCTGATGCTGGGAAATGCTTCACAGAAGGCGAGTTTTTAAAAAAGTGTATGTTGATTGCTGTATCTGAGTTATGTCCAGAAAAGAGGGGAATATTTGAGGCCTGGTCTACACTACGAGGTTAGGTCGACTTTAGCCGCGTTAAATCAACTTAAGCCTGGACACGTTTACACTACGAAGCCCTTTCTTTCGACTTAAAGGGCCCTTTAAACCGGTTTCTTTACACCACCTCGACAAGGGGATTAGCGATAAAATCGGCCTTAGGGGGTCGGAATTGGGTTAGTGTGGACGGAATTCGACATTATTGGCCTCCGGGAGCTATCCCACAGTGCTTCATTGTGACTGCTCTGGACAGCACTCTCATCTCAGATGCACTGGCCAGGTAGACAGGAAAAGCCCCGCGAACGTTTGAATTTCATTTCCTGTTTGCTCAGCGTGGAGAGCACAGGTGACCATGCAGAGCTCATCAGCACAGGTAACCGTGATGGAGTCCCAGTCCCAGTCCCAGGATCGCAGAAGAGCTCCAGCCTGGACCGAGCGGGAGGTTCGGGATCTGATCGCCATCTGGGGAGATGAATCAGTGCTCGCCGAACTCCGAAGCAGTAAAAGAAATGGCAAAACATTAGAAAAGATCTCCAAGGCCATGAAGGACAGAGGCCATAACAGGGACGCACAGCAGTGCCGCGTGAAAATTAAGGAGCTAAGGCAAGCCTACCACAAAGCCAGAGACGCAAACGGAAGGTCCGGGGCTGAGCCGCAAACATGCCGCTACTACGCGGAGCTGCATGCCATTCTAGGGGGTGCAGCCACCACTAGCCCAAGCGTGTGCTATGAGTCCCTCGCTGGAAACAGGGAAGCAGGTTCGGCGGACGAGGAAGATGAGGATGGAGAGAACATAGATAGCTCACAGCAGCAAGAAAGCGGAGAAACCAGTTACCCCAACAGCCAGGATATGTTTGTCACCCTGGACCTGGAACCAGTAACCCCCGAACTCACCCAAGACCCTGAGGGCACACAGGGGACCTCTGGTGAGTGTACCTTTGTAAATATTACACATGGTTTAAAAACAAGCGTGTTTAATGATTAATGATTAATTTGCCCTGGCAATCGCGGCCAGTACAGCTACTGGAAAAGTCTGTTAACGTGTATGGGGATGGAGCAGAAATCCTCCAGGGACATCTCCAGAAAGCTCTCCTTCATGTACTCCCAAAGCCTTTGCAAAAGGTTTCTGGGGAGGGCTGCCTTATCCCGTCCGCCACGGTAGGACACTTTACCACGCCAGGCCAGTAGCACGTAGTCTGGAATCATTGCATAACAAAGCATGGCAGCGTATGGTCCCGGTGTTTGCTGGCATGCAGACAACATCCATTCCTTATCGCTCTTTGTTATCCTCAGGAGAGTGATATCATTCACGGTCACCTGGTTGAAATGGCGCAATTTTATTAAGGGGACATTCAGAGGTGCCCCTTCCTGCTCTGCTGAACAGAAATATTCCCCGCTGTTAACCACGCGGTGGGGGGGAGGGGTGAAGTGACCATCCCAGAGAATTGGGTGTGTGGGGGAGGGGAGTTAGTTGGGTTTGTGCTGCATGTTAAACCTGAAACCGCAGCCCCTCCTTTTACATTGCAAACCCATTTTAAATGGCCAACCCAATGGGTGCTTGGTATGGTTAATGAGAGCAGTACTGTTTTAAAGCATCCCCACTTGTTAACAAGGTTAAAAAAGCCAAAAGACTGTGTCTTACCATGGCTGCCTGCAAGCTGAAATCTGTGGCCTGGCACTGCGTGAGTGATCTCTCACACCAAACCGGCAGGCCCTCAATATAAGAGGAAAAATGCGACCTTGTAACGAAAGCACATGTGCTGTGTGATGTGAACAGCAAAATCTAACGTGAAAGAGTGTACCCATTGTTCTCTAAAATGTATCTTTTTTAACAACCTCTCCCTTCTCCACCAGCTGCAAATGTTTCACCTTCACAGAGGCTAGTGAATATTCGAAGAAGGAAGCGAAGGACGTGTGACGAAATGTTCACTGAACTACAGACTGCCTCCCACGCTGACAGAGCACAGCAGAATGCGTGGAGGCAGTCAATGACTGATTATAGAAAAGCCCAATATGAGCGAGAGGAGAGGTGGCGTGCTGAATCGCGGGCTGAAGAGGAGAAGTTGCGTGCTCAAGAGGAGAAGTTGCGTGCTGAAACGCGGGCTGAAGAGGAGAAGTGGCGTCAACTTGTACTCAGAAAGCAAGAGTCGATGCTCCGGCTGCTGGAGCATCAAAGTGATATGCTCCTGCGTATGGTTGAGCTGCAGGAAAGGCAGCAGGAGCAGAGACCGCCGCTACAGCCCCTCTGTAACCAACAGCCCTCCTCCCCAAGTCCCATTGCCTCCTCACCCAGACGCCCAAGAACACGGTGGGGGGGCCTCCGGCCACCCACTCACTCCACCCTAGATGATTTCCAGTGCAATAAGTTTTAAAGTTTTAAAGTGCACTGTGTCCTTTTCCTTCCCTCCTCCCCCACCCATCCAGGCCTACCTTTGCAATTATCCCCCTAGTTGTGTGCTGAATTAATAAAGAATGCATGAATGTGAAGTAACAATGACTTTATTGCCTCTGCAAGTGGTGCTCGAAGGGGGGAGGGTAGTAGGGGAGGGTGGGGTGGTTGGTTTACAGGGAAGTATAGAGTTAACCAGGTGGGGGGGTGTAGGGGCGGAGGGTTCATCAAGGAGAAACAAACAGAAGTTTCACTCCGTAGCCTGGCCAGTCACAAAACTGGTTTTCAACGCTTCTCTGATGCACACCGCGCCCTGCTGTGCTCCTCTAACCGCCCTGGTGTCTGGCTGCGCGTAATCAGCGGCCAGGCGATTTGCCTCAACCTCCCACCCCGCCATAAATGTCTCCCCCTTACTCTCACAGATATTGTGGAGCGCACAGCAAGTAGCAATAACAATGGGGATATTCTTTTCGCTAAGGTCTGAGCGAGTCAGTAAGCTGCGCCAGCGCGCTTTTAAACGCCCAAATGCACATTCCACCACCATTCGGCACTTGCTCAGCCTGTAGTTGAACAGGTCCTGACTCCTGTCCAGGCTGCCTGTGTACGGCTTCATGAGCCATGGCATTAAGGGGTAGGCTGGGTCCCCAAGGATAACGATAGGCATTTCAACATCCCCAATGGTTATTTTCTGGTCCGGGAAGAAAGTCCCTTCCTCCAGCTTTCGAAACAGAAGAGAGTGCCTGAAGACGCGATCATCATGTACCCTTCCCGGCCAGCCCACGTTGATGTCGGTGAAACGTCCCTTGTGATCCACCAGGGCTTGCAGCAGCATTGAAAAGTACCCCTTGCGGTTTATGTACTCGGTGGCTTGGTGCGCCGGTGCCAAGATAGGGATATGGGTTCCGTCTATCGCCCCACCACAGTTTGGGAATCCCATTGCAGCAAAGCCATCCACTATGTCCTGCACGTTTCCCAGAGTCACTACCCTTGATATCACCAGGTCTCTCATTGCCCTGGCAACTTGGATCACAGCAGCCCCCACAGTAGATTTGCCCACTCCAAATTGATTCCCGACTGACCGGTAGCTGTCTGGCGTTGCAAGCTTCCACAGGGCTATCGCCACTCGCTTCTCAACTGTGAGGGCTGCTCTCATCCTGGTATTCTGGCGCTTCAGGGCAGGGGAAAGAAAGTCACAAAGTTCCATGAAAGTGCCCTTATGCATGCGAAAGTTTCGCAGACACTGGGCATCGTCCCAGACCTGCAACACGATGCGGTCCCACCAGTCTGTGCTTGTTTCCCGGGCCCAGAATCGGCGGTCCACGGCATGAACCTGCCCCAGTAACACCATGATTTCCACATTGCTGGGGCCTGTGCCTTGTGAGAGGTCCATGTCAATTTCCTCATCACTATCGTCGCAGCGCTGCAATCGCCTCCTCCTCAGCTGGTCCTGGTTTTGCTTTGGCATGTCCAGGAGGCTCTGCATATACTCCAGGACAATGCGCGTGGTGTTCATAGTGCTCATAATTGCCGCGGTGATCTGAGCGGGATCCATGATCCCAGTGATAGCTATGGCGTCTGGTCTGAAAAAAGGCGCGAAACTAGTATCTAAAGACCAGGGGAAGAAGGGAGGGAGGGAGGGAGGGAGGGAGGGAGGGGCGAGTGACGACATGGCGTACAGGTACAGGGAATTAAAATCAAGAAAGGTGGCTGTGCATCAGGGAGAAATACAAACAACTGTCACACAGAATGCCCCCCCCCAGAGATTGAACTCCTAAGCCTGGGTTTAGCGGGCCGTTGATTTGACGGAGGGAGGGGGGAAGGAAATGAATACAGAACAAATCTATTTTTTACATCTTAAGATGACAGTGCAGCATGACTGATAGCCCTCAGCATTGTCTGGGTGCTTGATAGCAATGTAACCCTACGTGTGCCAGCCACATGTCTGCCAGCACCCAGATCGCCCTCGGCCTTTTCTGGGTGCTTAGCAGACAATACTTGGCAGAAAATAGTATACTACGACTGGTAGCCATCATCGTCCAACGAGGACGGTTAAAGGCAAGGGGTTGCTGCTGTGTAGCAATATATGCTGTACAGTAGCCAGAAGGATCAGTAAAGGCGCTCAGGCTACAATAATCTATGAGCATTTCAGGCAACATGTAAATTTGTCCGACAAGGACGGTTACCAGTCGTAATAAACCATCTACTGCCAAAAGGCAAGGGCTGGTGCAATGCAGCCCTACGGCTGCCAGCCCCACAGCTACCAGCATCCCAATCGCCGATGAAGGCTACCAGTCATGCTGCACCGTCTACCGCCAAAAGGCAGTAAGCTGCTGCTGCTGTTTAGCAATGCAGTCCCACGTTTGCCGGCACCCGGAAGACATATGGTGACGGTGAGCTGAGCTGAGCGGGCTCAATGCTTGGCGTGGTATGTTGTCTGCACAGGTAACCCAGGTAAAAAGGCGCAAATCTATTGTCTGCCATTGCTGTGACGGAGGGGGAGGGGCCTGACGCAATGTACCCAGAACCCCCCGCGGCACTGCTTTGCATCATTCGGGCATTGCGATCTCAACCCATAATTCCAATGGGCGCCGGAGACTCCGGGAACTGTGGGATAGGTACCCATAGTGCAATGCGCCGGAAGTCGACGCTAGCCTCGGTACTGTGGACGCGGTCCGCCGACTTCATGCACTTAGAGCATTTTATGTGGGGACACACACAATCGGCTGCATACAACCGGTTTCTATAAAACCCGCTTCTAAAAATCCGACCTAATTTTGTAGTGTAGACTGAATGTCAGTCTATCACGCATAACTGTACAGAGAAGAATAGCTGACAATTCTACTAATCTAAGTGATCAGTTAAAGCAGAGAGTCAGTGAATTCTGCTTTTACTCCCTAGCTATGGATGAAAGCACCGATTTAAAAGACACTGCCCAACTTCTTATTTTTATTAGAGGTATTGATAAAAACTTTGAAATTACTGAAGAACTTGTTGGCATGTGCTCCATGATGGGTCGCACAACTGGAAAAGAAATCTCCAGTGAAGTGATAAAGTGCATGAATGATAAGTTGGGAGTAGATTTCACAAACTTGGTGGCCATTTGTACTGATGGTGCTCCAGCTATGTGTGGAAAAAATGTTGGAGCAGTTACTCTTCTTGAAGAATTTATTGGGAGACAAATAACCAAACATCACTGCATTATACATCAGCAGGTTTTGTGTAGCAAAGTCTTAAAATTTGAGCATGTAATGTCAGTGGTAGTTTCCATTGTAAACCTCATCCGTTCTAGAGGACTAAAACATAGGACATTTCGAGCCTTTCTTGAAGGGGAAGATGCCGAGTGCAGCGACTTAATCTACCATACGGAAGTGAGGTGGTTGAGTCGAGGAAGAGTGCTCCAGCGTTTCGTTGCTTTGAAAGAGGAGATAGCAAAATTCCTAGAAAATGGGCCAATAAAATTCCCGGAGCTTGAAAATGAGTCCTGGAATCGAGATCTCTTTTTCTTTTGTGACATTACAGCTGTGACGAACTGGGACTGTTCTTACTGTGGTCTGTGAATGCTGACAGGGGAGTGTGGCTAGGATAGTCTGCATTGGGGGATGGGAGACTGACCAACGGAGAATACCTGAGCATGTAACATGAGAACCCAGGAGGGGGCTGGGGCGAGGTGACACCTTTGCCCGGGAAACTGAACAAAGGCTGTGGGAGGGGTCGCTGAAGACAGAGTTTCGGGAGCTGGCTAGTGACCATGGCTGGCAGGCAGACAGGGCTCTGACCTCCCAGGGGGGCTAGGGTGCCCGGGGACCCCAAGATGGACCTAACTGAGGGGGGTCCTGTTGTCTGCGCCTGCAAGACCTGTCTTGGACTGTATTCCTGTCGTCTAAATAAACCTTCTGCTTTACTGGCTGGCTGAGAGTCATGGTGGATCGCAGGAAGCTGGGGGTACAGGGCCTGGTGTCCCCCCACTCTCCGTGACAACAGCACACCTGAATGATCTCAACATTCAACTTCAGGGAAAAAATCAACTTATATTTCAAATGTGTGCAGCAATGAAAGCTTTCAAAATGAAATTGAAACTTTTCAGAAGTCAGCTGTCAAAAGGTGAAATGTGTCACTTTCCCACTGTATCCCTCAGCACAAACACGCCGAGTTAGGAGAAAAATACGCAAAGCACATCAATCTTTTGATTGAAGAATTTGACAGAAGACTTACTTTGTCTAAAGATGATGACATCCAGTTGAAGCTGATTGAAGATCCCTTTTCTGTGGATCCAGAGGAAGTGCCACAAGATTTGCAGTTGGAGATTATTGAACTTCAATGTTCGGCAGTTTACCAAAATAAGCACAGAGAAAGCAGCCTGTGGGACTTCTACAAAAGTCTGGACAATGAAAAATACAAGAATCTTATTGAAGTTGCACTGAAAACGTTCAGCATTTTTGGAAGCACTTACATATGTGAACAAACATTTTCCATCATGAACATGAATAAAAACAAGCAACGTTCTTTGACTGACGACCATTTGAAAGACTTTATGAAAATATCCACTTCAAATATGACCCCCGTATATGACAAGCTTGTTGCCGAAAAGAGATGTAATATCTCTCATTAAATTTGCAAGATAATTATGAAAAGTACAAATGTTTTCTTTCAACGGAACAGGTGTTTTTCATTTTTCCATGATTCATAAAAAAAATTAAAATAATTTAAAAAATTGTTTGCTTTAATTGAAAAATTCTTAATAAAGTATCACACCCTCTTCCCCCCCCCCCCAAAAAAAACCCTTCCTTTTCGGCCCACAGCTGTTTCGGCGGGGCGGCGCTGGGGAAGGAGGGTTTGTTTCCGCGGTGTGGGCAGCGCTGGGGTGGGGGATGTGTTTCGGGGGGTGTAGCAGGTTGGTTACCCCGCTCCTGCCCTGAAGGGCTTAAAACAGCCTTGGGGGAGGGCTGTGGCAGGGGAAAAGCTGAGCTGATTGGGGAAGCCGCTGCAGCTGGGCCATGCCCCAATCAGGCCCCAGCTGGCCTGTATAAAAAGGCTGTGAGCCAGAGGCCCAGAGGAAGAGTCTCTCTGCTTGTAGAGAGAGAAGTGTCTGGCTGCTAGGGAGCTGAACAGGGTACTGGGAGTGGAGCAGGGCTGGGGAAGGCTAGAGGAGCTGGGGAACTCCAGCCTGGAAAACCCCCAAGCTGCGGACCTAGCTAAGGGCCTAAGACCGGTACCAGGGCTGCAGAGGGGCAGCCCAGCTATAGAGGGAGGCAGCAGGTCCAAACCCAACCTTGCCTGTGATGAGTGGCTGATATACTGCAGTCTACCCCAGGGCGCGGGGGCTAGTTAGTGACTGGCAGTAGCCTTATACTGAGGTGAGGTGGGGATTAGAGGATTGAGGGTTCCCCAGTGAGAGGAGACCAAGAGCCAGAGTGTGGGGGTATTGCCAGGGGGCAGCACCCCAGATCAAAGGGCACCAGGGTCCAGGAGGGACACAGAGCCAGCGGCAGTGGGACACCGGCCTGCAGAGGTCGCTCCAACGGCTGGATGAGCTAATTCCCGAGAAGACCAGCAGGAGGCACCGCCGGGGTGAGTCCTGCTTGCTTACACGGGGGCTGGGCGGCGCTGGGGGGGGGGGGGGGTGGGGTGCGGGGGGGGCGGGGGGGGGGGGGGGTGTTTCAGCACGGCTGGGGGGTTTCGGCCCTCGGCTATTTTCTTTGGAGTAATATGGCCCTCGCCACTTTACGAGTTGTGCAGGCCTGTCTTAGAAGCTGGCTACGCCACTGCCCGCAGGGCAAGCGGCTGCAGAGAGACGCTGGCCTGTCTGGGGGCTGCGGTGACGTCCCCCAGGCTGGGGTCACTGTGACGCGAAGGGCGGATCCCCCCCCCAAACATGGCACCGAGACCCAGCCCAGCTTCCTCGCACCCCCTTCCCTGGCACATGCTGGGAGATCCCCCCCACCCCCGGCTCCCACCAGCAGCGATTGGCTGCTCCAACCAGCCAATAACTGCACCAACCGAACAAGCTCTCCCATTGGCCGCTGGAGCCTTGGACCAGCCCCCTGCGCGTTCCCATTGGCTGCCGCCGTACAGCTGTCCCTGGGGGGAATGTTCCCAGTTCCCTGTAGGCAGCTCCAGACACAGGCCCTGGGCTGCTGCCGGCTGGGGAGGTCCTGGGGGGCTGGGCGCATGGCTGGGGGGGCTGTTTCCAGTGGGGTCTGGTGGGGCCGGGCCCTGGGGCCAGGGCGAGTCAGTAGCTGGGTGAGCCGAGAGACGATGTAACCCGCCATGGGGCGCATCTGCAGGGACACCGAGGCTGGGGAGTGGTGGGTGATGCCCGGACGGGTCAGTTACACACAGCGAGCTGGGGCACTCAGCTGGGCTCATTGAAACATGTTTTCACAGGACCAAATGCAAGATACTTGGGGAATAAATGTTCACTAATGGGCTCTTCAGCCCAGTAGCGGGAGGTCGAACTCAATCCGACGGCTGGAAGTTGAAGCCAGCCATGCTCAGGCTGGAACTAAGGCGCAATTTTTACCAGTGAGGGGAACGCACCATTGGAGCCGTTTCCCAAGGACTGTGGTGGATTCTCCACCCCTGGCAATACTTGGATCACGATTGGCTGGTTTTCTCCGAGATCTTCTCTAGGAATTGTCGTGTGGCAGGTCTCTGCCCTGTGCTGGACCAGGAGTCAGATGAGACGGTCACCTGGTCCCTTCTGGCCTTGGGCTCATCTACAAATACTCTAGGCGGGTTGTACATCTAGGAACCAAGGCCATAGGCCCCACAGGAGGGGCGGGTGGGGCTGTACCCTGGGAAGCAGTGACTGGACTGGACTTGGGGGTCATGCTAGAAGCCAACTGAACACGAGCTCCCCGTGCGTTGCTGAGGCGAGGGTGTGTCTGCTCTGCCACCAGAGCCGTAACTACTGTGATGGGGCAAGGCCAGATGGCTACAGTAAAGTAGTGAGGAACAGGTATGTTAGCCTGTCACGGACTCACAGATCGTGCCCACTCTTGACCCCGTGCGGTCTGTGGGGGGTGCCCCTTTCAGTGCGACAGCCCTTCTCGGGGGTCCACTCTCTCTCGGGGTGAGGCCCCTCCACGTCCTGGAGCCGCACCTCTCTGAGCCTTAGCACGTCTGTCTCTGCCGTGGGCCCTCTCAGGGAGTCTCCTCGCTCTGGACCCCCCGGGCCTCCACCCCCGAAGAGGTTGATGCAACCCTGTTCTCTAGACCGGAGTGACTCTCAGCCAGCGTAAAACAGGAGGATTTATTGAGAGTTGAACCCAGCACAGGAAACTCTCAGGGCCTCAGGCCTGGCCTCCCTCAGCCCGGCACATCCCAGTCTC
Source organism: Terrapene triunguis (assembly GCF_002925995.2). NCBI lineage: Eukaryota > Metazoa > Chordata > Testudines > Emydidae > Terrapene > Terrapene triunguis. The sequence continues at coordinate 17,631 of NW_020690557.1, forward strand.
TCTGCATCCAGGTGGGCTCTGCCTGCTCCCCCTCTCCAGCCCAGAGCCCCCCTGCTCCCAGCTGGGCATCTGAGATCACCGGCCCCAGGCCCCGCCTCTGTCCATTGTCTTCTCTCCAGGTAAACAGGGTCATAAACTGGGGCCTCCTCTCCTCGCTTCTGTCCTCTGGCTGGAACCGGCTGGTCAGGTCACTAGGTCCTCACTCTGCAGCCCATTGTCCTCCCACTGGCCAGAACCGGCTGCGTCTCCTCAGCTGGGCCTCCGGGTCGCCAGGTCACCGGTCGCTGGGGTCTCTATCCTCCAGGCCATCGGCTGGGTCCCCACGTCCTCTCTCCGGTCCTCTGCAAAACACACTCCCTCTCCCCTCACCTCGTTAAACCAGTAACACCCAGGGAAACTGAGTCCCACCCCCTCTGCATGCAAACCATTGAAACCCCACAGAAAACAAGAAAAAAACAAGAAAATCCCCCACTTCGTCACATAGCCCCAGGCTAAACAAATCCCTGGTACCATGGTAACCATGTGGCAGTTGCTCCAGATTAATCAAGACACCTGGGGCCAATTAAGATCCTTCTAGAAGGCAGTGGAGATAACTACATTGATTGGGACACCTGAAGCCAATCAAGGGCTGGCTGGAACT
>NW_020690558.1:0-3527 GCF_002925995.2 Terrapene triunguis
GAGATCTGTAGGGGATGGGTAGATGGAGATGGTTGGAGAGATCTGTAGGGGATGGGTAGATGGAGATGGGTGGAGAGATCTGTAGGGGATGGATAGATGGAGATGGGTGGAGAGATCTGCAGGGTATGGAAAGATAGAGATGGGTGGATAGATCTGTAGGGTTTGGATAGATGGAGATGGTTGGAGAGATCTGTAGGGAATGAATAGATATAAATGGGTGGAGGCATATGTAGGGGATGGATAGATAGAGATGATTGAGGAGATCTGTATGGGGATGTATAGATTGAGATGGTTGGAGAGGTCAATATGGGGATAGATAGATGAAGATGGATGAATAGATTTGTAGGGAATGGATATATGCATATTGGTGGAGAGATCTGTAAGGGATGGATAGATGGAGATGGGTGGAGTGCTGTGTAGGGGATGGATAGACAGAGATGGGTGGATAGATCTGTAGGGGATGGATAGATACAGATGGGTGGAGAGATCTGTAGGGGATTAATGGAGATGGGTGGAGAGATCTGTAGGGGATGGATAGATAGTGATAGCTGGAGAGACCTGTATGGGGATGGATAAATGGTGATGTGTGGCTAGATCTGTATGGGGATGGATAGAGATGGGTGGATAGAACTGAAGGGGATGGATGTATGGAGATGGGTGGAGAGATCTGTAGGGGATGGATAGATAGAGATGGGTTGACAGAGCTTTAGGGGCTGAAGAGATCGATATGGGTGGATAGTTCTGTATGGGGATGGATAGATAGAAATGGGTGGATAGATTTGTAGGGGATGGACAGACAGACATGGGCAGAGGGATCTGTAGGGGATGGATAGACAGAGATGGATGGATAGATCTGTGTTGTGATGGATAGATAGAGATGGGTGGATAGATCTGTAGGGGATGGATAGACAGAGATGGGTGGATAGATCTGTATGGGGATGGATAGATAGAAATGGGTGCAGAGATCTGTAGGGGAAGCATAGATAGAGATGGGTGGATAGATCTGTAGGGGATGGATAGAGATGGGTGGATTGATCTGTAGGGGATGGATTTATATAGAGGGATGGATAGATCTGTAGGGATGGATAGATCGAGATGGGTGGATTGATCTGTAGGTGATGGATAGATAGAGATGGGTGGATAGCTCCCCATGGAGGTGGAGGGAGGGATGGATGGATGGTTAGGTAGTAACCAAAGGAGGACCCAGGCCAAGGACTCTCATCTGCTAGTTGTACTTGAAAAGCTTCTGTCCACCTTGCTATTGCTGTGCAGTAAGAAGCCCGGCCTTGGGGGCTCGGTTCACAGCATCGTTGTGCACAACGTTCCTGTTGTCCTTTATACAGCTGTTCCCAAACCTTAGGATGCCGAGCCCCGCATGCGGCAAGGGGAACCCAACGGTACCACTGAAGGCCTCGCCCAAACCAGAAGCCACACAAGGCAGGTGACAGTAGCTTAGATAAGACTGGAACCAGGAACTGTTTGTTCTGTTTGTACAGCTCCGAGCACACTGGCATTCTGGGCCATGACTGGGGCTCCTAGGTGCTACCATAATACACCTACCCAATCATGGACAGCACCCAGGCCACTGGGCTCCTGCAATACCAATAAGAAGATATTGTGTCGATTGTCCCAGCGTGATTCTCCTGCAACTTTACTCAGGGATTTGATGGGCAGCGAAAGAGTTAACGCTACTGACATTTCCAGTATCATTGTTGGTATCGGAGTCAACCACCTAGGAAATAAGCAGGCCAGTTCCCAGCTCTGAGCCATTGGTTCAGGCTCTCAGCAGACTCAGTCTCACACTAGGGGTCAGATTTTATAGATTTTCTTCACTACAACAGCTAGCGCCTTTTTGTTAGATTGAACGCTGAGATGTGGCTGAACAATCTGGAGGCGACACCCCCACAGTCGGACCCTTCAGCCGGGGGGAGGAAGAGCTGTTTCACTGAATTTTCTAGGGAAAGAGCAAACTCTCAGAGCATTTCACACCAAGAACTAAGAACATTTCAATCAAAAATTCCTTTTTTTAATTTTTTTTCGGGTTTTTGTGTGTGTTTTTTTCTCATTTGTTTCTTTTAACTTTTTTTTTTTTAGTTTTCTCATGCAATATTTCACAGTCCCAATCCCACAGGGGTTTTTTTCCTTTTAATTTTTTTTCTCAAACAAAGTAGGAAAAAGGAAACGAAGCAAAGGACTTTTTTTGTCTTTTGACATGTTTTCGGTTTTTTTGTTTTGTTAGTTTCAAGCAGGACCAAAATGTTGGAAGAAAAATGCTCCCCCCACCCCAATTATTATTTTTGTCTTTTTTCTTTCTGTTTATTTTTATTTATTTATTTCTCTTTTTTGTGTGTGGGGGGGTTTTCTGTTTATTTATCTCTGCAGGCAGTAATAATTAGGGTTTGGTATAACCAGCAAGCACTCCTTTGTGTGTGTGTGTGTGTGTGTGTGTGTCGGGGTTGTGCACGTGCGTGTCCTTCAAAATGGCAGGCCACAAACTTTACTTGTTTTGAAGTTAACCAGGTAAGTCGAGATGATAAAACTCATCAATAGAAGTTCAGAAAAAAATACTTCTGTCTTTTTCCCCCCTCCTTTTTACTGATTTTTTTTTTGTCGAGATTTGTTGCTGTTGTTGTTTCTGGTGTGGGATTTTTTTTTAAAACTTTTTTTTTTGGGGTGGAGGGGTCCCATCCAAGCACTCCCCCCCCCCTCCCCACCCCGCCATGCCAAGCACCGGAGGAAAACCGGTCTTCTGTCTCAAGGCCACAGACAGATGCTGCATGTGGGAGAGGCTACCTGAGGGCATCTTGCATGGATTGTAGTCTCTTCCCCCGGTTTATTTTTAAATCTTCTTTAGATTCTGAAGAACTGGTTGGTTTTTTCCCCCCCACACCCCCCACCCCCGAACCACCACACACAACTTGATCTGTAAAAGATAAACATGCTCTGGTCCCTAGATCCCCTCATCCTCCCCCACCCCAAAACCCTCTCCCCCACCCCACCCCGAGAAAACCCCTCCAACCGAAGTTACTTCCCTCTGCAATTTGAGCACTCTCTCTCCAGACACCTCCCCATAGGGCAGATTGTTGTGATTTCCGTGTGCTTTGCCTCCCCCCCCCCGCATCTGATAATGTCATCTCTGTCCAGTGTGTGTGTGTTGCGAGTGTGCATGAGTGTGTCAAACCGCTTCCAGGTTAGCAGCAGTCATCTTCGTCAGTTTCGCTAGAGGGTTCATGCAGTCCTTGGCGCGAGCGTGGCTTGGCTGCTCCATGGGAGTGGTAATATCCGTTAGGAAGTCGCCGCCCAGGCCTGGAGGGTGAAGAGCCGCCACCCGCCCGGGAAGTCCTGGGCGAACGCCCTGAGCTGCTGATGTGTGTGGTCTCGTAGGAGAAGGCGTCCTCGCTGGGGGGCGCGGTGCAGTCCGGACTCCGGTAATAACCGCCACGACGGGGTCCCGGGTGCGGCTCGGAGACGTGGGGCGCCGACCACCGGCTGCTGGCGTGGCGGTAGGCTCGGGGCGAATCGTTCCG
>NW_020690559.1:0-5388 GCF_002925995.2 Terrapene triunguis
GGTAACCTGGCTGACACCTGACCCAAAGGACCAATAAGGGGACAAGAAACTTTCAAATCTTGGGGGGGGGGAAGGCTTTTGTTTGTGCTCTTTGTTTTGGTTGCTGTTCGCTCTTGGGACTGAGAGGGACCAGACATCAATCCAGGTTCTCCCCATCTTTCTAAACAAGTCTCTCATATTTCAAACTTGTAAGTAAAAAGCCAGGCAAGGCATCTTAGTTTTACTTTGTTTTCTCAACTTGTAAATGTACCTTTTACTAGAATGTTTATCTTTGTTTGCTGTACTTTGAACCTAAGACTAGAGGGGAGTCCTCTGAGCTCTTTAAGTTTGATTACCCTGTAAAGTTATTTTCCATACTGATTTTACAGAGATGATTTTTACCTTTTTCTTTAATTAAAAGCCTTCTTTTTAAGAACCTGATTGATCTTTCCTTGTTTTTAGATCCAAGGGGGTTGGATCTGTATTCACCAGGAGTTGGTGGTAGGAAGGAGGGGGGATGGTTAATTTCTCCTTGTCTTAAAATCCAAGGGGTTTGGATCTGTATTCACCAGGGAATTGGTGAAAGGTTTCTCAAGGTTTCCCAGGGAAGGGAATTAGTTTTGGGTATGGTGGCAGCGGACCAGATCTAAGATGGTAGTTAAGCTTAGAAGTCTTCATGCAGGCCCCCACAGTTGTACCCTAAAGTTCAAAGTGGGTATACAGCCTTGACACCCTCCTTCTTCCGCCACGCTGTGCACCCCAAGATCCCACTCCTGACACCAGTGTGACAAAGTTCCTCCTCTATCTTGGTGGCTCCTGCGCTTATTGGCAGATTTTCTTGCTGCAGAGATTCACCATGTGAGTTGGGGAACAGCCCAGAGACCTTCCCCTCTGGAAGAACCCACAGTCCAGGTCAATTGGGAGGTTTGGGGGGAACCCGGGCCCGCCCTCTACTCCGGGTTCCAGCCCAGGGCCCTGTGGACTGCAGCTGTCTATAGTGCCTCCTGTAACAGCTGCATGACAGCTACAACTCCCTGGGCTACTTCCCCATGGCCTCCTCCAAACACCTTCCTTATTCTCACCACAGGACCTTCCTCCTCGTGTCTGATAACGCTTGTGCTCCTCAGTCCTTCAGCAGCACACCCTCTCCCTCTCAGCTCCTTGCACCTCTTGCTCCCAGCTCCCCACACTCGCACCACAAACTAAAATGAGCTCCTTTTAAAACCCAGGTGCCTTGATTAGCCTGCCTTAATTGATTCTAGCAGCTTCTTCTTAATTGGCTCCAGGTGTCCTAATTAGCCTGCCTGCCTTAACTGGTTCTAGCAGGTTCCTGATTACTCTAGTGCAGCCCCTTCTCTGGTCACTCAGGGAACAGAAAACTACTCATCCAGTGACCAGTATATTTGCCCTCTACCAGACTCCTGTACCCCACTGGTCTGGGTCTGTCACATATCCCTCCCCCTGTTCAACGCCAAGGGGTTGGGCAGCTTGGGACGCCACACATGACAAGCCATCAGAGTTGCCATGACGGCTCCCTGCTCTGTGTTGCACACGGAACTGGAAAGGTTGGAGGGATAAGAACCATCTGGTCACCCTTGTGTTCTTCTCCTTGTTCCACTGCATCCATTGAAGAGGGGCATGGTCGGTCACAAGGACAAATCTGCACCCGAGCAGGTAGTAGCGCAATGTTTCCATGGCCCATTTTACAGTGAGGCATTCTCTCTCCACCACTGCATATTTTTGTTTCCTTGGAAGGTGTTTCCGACTGAGGTATAGAATTGGGTGTTCCTCCTCCCCGACCATCTGTGATAGAACGGCCCCCAACCCTACTTCCGATGCATCCGTCTGCAGGATAAACTCCTTGGTGAAATCAGGGGCTATCAGTACGGGGTTACTGCAGAGGGCAGTCCGACGGTCTGTGAATGCTTCCTCTGCTGCGTCAGACCATCTCACCAGATCAGGTCCACGGGCTTTCACTAGGTCTGTCAGGGGGCTTGCCCTTGTGGCAAAGTGGGAGATAAATCGTAGGTAATACCCCACCACACCTAGGAACGCCCGGACTTGTTTCTTGCGACTTGGTCGGGGCCAATTTTGGATGGCCTCTAACTTGTTCACTTGGGGTTTTACCAGACCTTTTCCCACAATGTAGCCAAGATATTTGGCCTCTGTAAACCCTACAGCACACTTGGCAGGGTTTGCTGTAAGGCCAGCTCACCTGAAGGTATCAAGGACTGCCTCCACCTTCTCCAGGTGGGTTTCCCAGTCTGGGGTATGAATTACCACATCGTCCAAGTAGGCAGCAGCATAACTGTTATGGGGGCGTAATAGCTTGTCCATGAGGCACTGGAAGGTAGCTGGGGCCCCATGTAGTCCAAAAGGGAGGACAGTATATTGAAAAAGACCCTCTGGTGTAGAGAAGGCAGTCTTTTCCTTTGCGTCTTCTTCAAGGGGAATCTGCCAGTACCCCTTTGTCAAGTCTAGGGTAGTCAAGTACCAGGCATTACCCAGACGGTCCACTAGCACATCTATGCGAGGTATGGGATACGCGTCGAACTGGGATATTTCGTTTAGTCGCCGGAAGTCATTGCAAAATCTTGTGGTGCCATCAGGTTCGGGCACCAGCACGATTGGACCACTGACTGGGATTCTTTGATGATCCCCAACTCCAGCATTTTTTTTTTACTTCTTCTTTTATTTCCTCCCTTTTTGCCGCTGGCACCCGATAGGCCCTCATTGTTACTCTGGCCCCAGGGTTCGTGACGATGTGGTGATATGTCTCGGTTGTTCGACCTGGTTTTGTCGAGAACACATCTTGGTTCCGGAAGATCAGCTCAGACACCTCATTCTTCTGGTCTGGTGTTAAATCGGGAGACACTATCACCTGTTTGGAAGGCTTGTTTTCCAGGGTTAGGTCTTTTTGGACCGTTGTGCATGCCTCTTGTGCATGCCAGGGTTTCAGAAGGTTAACGTGATAAATCTGTTCTTGTTTTCTTTTGGTGGCCCTGAGCCGTCTTCTCCAGGGGTCCCACTAGGTCCATGGCTATTCGCTCGAAGGGGATCTCTATGATGGGAAGGGGTACTAAAGGTGCCCTCAAGTGGGGATGGGGACTGTGCAGCTGACACTCCGGGCAGGAGGCACAGTACCTCCGCACTTCTTCATGTACTCCGCGAGCCAGAAGAACCGTCGTAGGACTCGTGCCAGGATCTTCTCTACCCCCAAATGCCCTCCAAAAAGATGACTATGAGCAAGACTTAATACAGCGTTCTGGTGTTTTTGAGGTACTAGGATCTGCTGTACCTTCTGCCCCTGTACTGGTGCAACCCGGTATAAGAGATCCTTCTTCATTATGAAGTAGGGTCCTGGTCCCTGGGTTTTCCCTTCCATGGGAACCCCATCTATTTCAGTCACCTCCTTCCTAATGTTGTCATACCTTGGCTCTTCTGCCTGGTCCCATCCAAAATTTCCTCTCCCGGGGCTAATCTGCCCAAGATCTAGGGGCCCAGTCTCTGTTGCCTCTACTGGTTCAGAAGCATTAGGGTGGGGGGTCAGACTCAGGTGCTTCTCCCTCTTGCGTGGCCTCCTTTTCAGCTGCGCTGATCCACCTACCTACAAGAACGACCCTCTGGCTTTGGGTCAGTATTCGGGTTCCCAAGGCCTTAGCTGCCCTTCTTTCCCTTTTTGTCTTTCTACCCTGTCTGGGAGTGTAGAACAAATCTGGGGATATTTCAGAGAAGATTGGGGGTTGACAGTCTGCTGTGGATGCCTCATCAATTTTAGGGTCCCCATCTTTCTCCAATCCCCCTACTGGGAGTAAGTTTCCAAACCCTGGGAAGTCCCTCCCTATGAGCACTGGGTATGGGAGTTTAGGGACTACACCTGCTGCTACCTCAGTAGTGTTCCCTTGGATCTCGATTTTTACTGGGATGGTGGGGTAGTAACTAACTGTCCCATGGACACATGTTATCCCTGTACGTTTAGCCTGTAGCAGCTGACTACGCTTCACGAGCTTCCCTGAGATAAGCGTGATAGCACTCCCCGAATCAACCAGTGCCGTGGTCCCTACCCCATTTAGTTTCACTGGTCTGGTATACATATGTGGGGTTAGTGAGACCCCCACAAGGTGGATTAGGGAGCATGGATCTGCCCAGTTCCCCAGGTTACACTGCATAGGCTCCTCAGCATTGGGACACTGTGCAGCTATGTGGCCCCACTCCCTGCAGGCATAACATCTGTATGGAGCCCTAGGCATTCCCCGGTCTCTTGGTTTGGGCAATCTAACATCACGATCCTCTTCTCCCTCAGTGCTCCGACTCTTTATGGCCTCTGATGGGCCTTCAGCCTCTCTCTTTTTCCACCTGGGCCCTCCTGGTGGCCCAGTCACCCGAACTTTAGGGCTTGGTGCTGCTAGTTTAACCCCGGGGTGCCTCTTCCTTAACTGGTCGGGTCAGCTCCCTCGCTGCCCTTCGCCTCTCTACCAGGGCGACAACCTCGTCATAGGTGGAGGGTTCGTTCTGGCTTACCCAGGCATGAAGGTCTGGTGGTAGTCCCCTCATGTATCGGTCGATGACCAGAACCTCTAGTTTCTCTTCCGGACTCCGGGACTCTGTTTGCAACCACTTTCGTGTGAGATGGATGAGGTCATACAATTGGGACCGGGGGGTTTTGTCTTCCTGGTACCTCCAACCATGATACTGCTGGGCCCGCACTGCTGTCGTTACCCCAGATCTGGCCAGGATCTCTGCTTTCAGCTCGGGGTAGTCTGCCGCAGCCTCTTCAGGCAGATCATGGTAGGCCTTCTGGGCCTCCCCACACAGGAATGGGGTAAGGATGCCAGACCACTGATCTCGAGGCCAGGCCTCCTGTAGGGCTGTCCTCTCAAAGGCCAGAAGGTATGCCTCTACATCATCCTCCCGTGTCATTTTCTGCAGCCAATGGCTGGCCCGTATGAGCCGCGTCCCATCATGGCCGCGATTCAGCTCTTTAAGGGACTTTACCTGGTTTACCAGTTCCCGCAACATAGCTCGGTCTTGAGCAGCCTGGTCCATCAGCAGGTGAATAGTCTCTTGCTGCAGCCGCACTGCCTCCTGTTGGGCGGCTGCCTGGACACGGGTAGCCTCCTGCTGGGCCGCCGTAGCTTGTATCAGTGCCCACACTACATTATCCATTGTGGTGAAAAAAAATAAACCCTCTCCCTTTTTTTTTGTTTGGTTTTTTGTTGTTGTTGTTGTGCTTTTTTTTTTAAATCACCCTCTGTCATAACTATAAAGGGAAGAGTAACAGCTCTCCTGTGTACAGTACTATAAACTCCCTCCTGGCCAGAGACTCCAAAATCCTTTTACCTGTAAAGGATTAAGAAGCTCGGGTAACCTGGCTGACACCTGACCCAAAGGACCAATAAGGGGACAAGA
>NW_020690560.1:0-1331 GCF_002925995.2 Terrapene triunguis
AGGTTTAGCAGATAAAATAAAAAAAGAACAAGTTAAAAATCACTTAGGCCTGGTCTACACTACGAGTTTAGGTCGACTTTAGCCGCGTTAAATCGACTTAAGCCTGGCCACGTTTACACTACGAAGCCCTTTCTGTCGACTTAAAGGGCCCTTTAAACCGGTTTCCTAACACCACCTCGACAAGGGGATTAGCGATAAAATCGGCCTTAGGGGGTCGGAATTGGGTTAGTGTGGACGGAATTCGACATTACTGGCCTCCGGGAGCTATCCCACAGTGCTTCATTGTAACCGCTCTGGACAGCACTCTCATCTCAGATGCACTGGCCAGGTAGACAGGAAAAGCCCCGGGAACGTTTGAATTTCATTTCCTGTTTGCTCAGCGTGGAGAGCACAGGTGACCATGCAGAGCCCATCAGCACAGGTAACCATGATGGAGTCCCAGTCCCAGTCCCAGTCCCAGGATCGCAGAAGAGCTCCAGCCTGGACCGAGCGGGAGGTACGGGATCTGATCGCCATCTGGGGAGATGAATCAGTGCTCGCCGAACTCCGAAGCAGTAAAAGAAATGGCAAAACATTACAAAAGATCTCCAAGGCCATGAAGGACAGAGGCCATAACAGGGATGCACAGCAGTGCCGCGTGAAAATTAAGGAGCTAAGGCAAGCCTACCACAAAGTCAGAGACGCAAACGGAAGGTCCGGGGCAGAGCCGCAAACATGCCGCTACTACGCGGAGCTGCATGCCATTCTAGGGGGTGCAGCCACCACTAGCCCAAGCGTGTTCTATGAGTCCCTCTCTGGAAACGGGGAAGCGGGTTCGGCGGACGAGGAAGATGAGGATGGAGAGAACATAGATAGCTCACAGCAGCAAGGAAGCGGAGAAACCAGTTACCCCAACAGCCAGGATATGTTTGTCACCCTGGACCTGGAACCAGTAACCCCCGAACTCACCCAAGACCCTGAGGGCACACAGGGGACCTCTGGTGAGTGTGTACCTTTGCAAAAATTACACATGGTTTAAAAACAAGCGTGTTTAATGATTAATGATTAATTTGCCCTGGCAATCGCGGCCAGTACAGCTACTGGAAAAGTCTGTTAACGTGTATGGGGATGGAGCGGAAATCCTCCAGGGACATCTCCAGAAAGCTCTCCTTCATGTACTCCCAAAGCCTTTGCAAAAGGTTTCTGGGGAGGGCTGCCTTATCCTGTCCGCCATGGTAGGACACTTTACCACGCCAGGCCAGTAGCACGTAGTCTGGAATCATTGCATAACAAAGCATGGCAGCGTATGGTCCCGGTGTTTGCTGGCATGCAGACAACATCCATTCCTTATC
>NW_020690560.1:1341-3080 GCF_002925995.2 Terrapene triunguis
GTATTCTGGCGCTTCAGGGCAGGGGAAAGCAAGTCACAAAGTTCCATGAAAGTGCCCTTACGCATGCGAAAGTTTCGCAGCCACTGGGAATCGTCCCAGACCTGCAACACGATGCGGTCCCACCAGTCTGTGCTTGTTTCCCGGGCCCAGAATCGGCGGTCCACGGCATGAACCTGCCCCAGTAACACCAGGATTTCCACATTGCTGGGGCCTGTGCCTTGTGAGAGGTCCATGTCAATTTCCTCATCACTATCGTCGCCGCGCTGCAATCGCCTCCTCCTCAGCTGGTCCTGGTTTGGCTTTGGCATGTCCAGGAGGCTCTGCATGTTTTCCAGGACAATGCGCGTGGTGTTCATAGTGCTCATAATTGCCGCGGTGATCTGAGCGGGCTCCATGATCCCAGTGCTGGCTATGGCGTCTGGTCTGAAAAAAAGGCGCGAAAGTAGTATCTGACGGACCAGGGAGAGAGGGAGGGAGGGAGGGGCGAGTGACGACATGGCGTACAGGTACAGGGAATTAAAATCAAGAAAGGTGGCTTTGCATCAGAGAGAAACACAAACAACTGTCACACAGAATGACCCCCCCCCCAAAGATTGAACTCAAAAGCCTGGGTTTAGCAGGAGATAGGGGGGAAGCAAATGAATGCAGAATAAATCTATTTTTTACATCTTAAGACGACGGTGCAGCATGACTGATAGCCCTTGGCATTTTCTGGGTGCTTGGCAGCAAGCCTTCAGGTCTATTGCACGATCTGATGCCCACTGCAGTATGACAACGATGGATATCAGTCGTAATATGCTATCTACTGCCCAAAAGGCAAGGGGTTGCTGCTGTGTAGCAATCTAGCCCCATCCTACGCATAGTACATCTGATAACCATCATCATCAAGGCAAGGGGGCTGGTGCAATGCAGCCCCACGGCTGCCAGCCCCATGTCTGCCAGCACCCAGATCGCCATCGGCCTCTTCTGGGTGCTTAGCAGACAATATTGGGCACTTGGCAGAAAATAGCATACTACGACTGATAACCATCATTGTCTGCCCGGGTGCCCATGATCGACAGCCGCTGCAGTACGACGACGACGGATACCAGTCGTAATAAACCATCTTCTACCAAAAGGAAAGGGGCTGGTGCAATGCAGCACCACGGCTGCCAGCCCCACGGCTGCCTGCACCCAGATCGCCAATGAAGGCTACCAGTCATGCTGCACCGTCTATCGCCAAAAGGCAGTAAGCTGCTGCTGCTGTTTAGCAATGCAGTCCCACGTTTGCCGGCACCCGGAAGACATATGGTGACGGTGAGCTGAGCGGGCTCCATGCTTGCCGTGGTATGTTGTCTGCACAGGTAACCCAGGTAAAAAGGCGCGAATCTATTGTCTGCCGTTGCTGTGACGGCGGGGGAGGGGCCTGACGCAATGTACCCAGAACCCCTCGCGGCACTGCTTTGCATCATCCGGGCATTGCGATCTCAACCCATAATTCCAATGGGCGCCGGAGACTCCGGGAACTGTGGGATAGGTACCATAGTGCAATGCGCCGGAAGTCGACGCTAGCCTCGGTACTGTGGACGCGGTCCGCCGACTTCATGCACTTAGAGCATTTTAGGTGGGGACACACACAATCGGCTGCATACAACCGGTTTCTATAAAACCGGCTTCTATAAATCCGACCTAATTTTGTAGTGTAGACATAGCCTTAGAAAAGTTAGATGCCTGCAAGTCACCAGGGCCTGATGAAATGC
>NW_020690561.1:0-3776 GCF_002925995.2 Terrapene triunguis
CCTTCCCCTCTGCCATGGTTTCTTTCTGTTGTGATCAGTGACCTGTGACAATCTCAGTCCTTTCAGCCATAGAAAGGGCAGGATTCAGAGGTACGTTTGCAGAGACTTCCTGAGAGAGACTGAACGGGGTAAAGAAAACAAAATTAAAAATAAGAAAACAAACCAAAACTCTCAAGTTTTACTGAGGAAGCTCCCGATAGTCACATGCCAGAAGGATGCTCAGCCGCACCTCTGAAGAGACATGAGAATTCAGTCTCTAAAAACTAACTGTGTTAGTGCAGAGATCGGGATCTCTAGTGCAGCCCCAGGCCATAAACTTATACCATGAAATCAAGAATGAAGCAAAGACAAACACAGCTCTGAAAACAAGGGAATGCACCTCCCACACCACACTCCCACCCAACCTTAACTCTGCCCCCTTTCCACAGCTGCCTGCTACCGCTCCTGGAGCATGCTCACATCACTTTCCCATGTGCGTATCCAAGATGTATGCATATTTACAGAGACTGAAAGCCCTTTAATAACTTCTAAGGTGCTGCTTCCCTGGGTGCCGGTCACTAGCCAAGGTGAAATCCAATCAGACCCACCTCAGTTGGGGCTGATCAGTGCTATGATCTGAGTCATAGGCGGGCACAGAAAAGTTCTAAGAATGGGAGACAAATTGAATGTCAGGTTCTTTTTGTCTGAGCCCTTCACCTCTGCATCCCCTTAGCCACATGACTCCTGAATCGGCCCAATAACCCTGTCTCAGGCCTGGATGGGGCACAGTGATTTTCCAAGACAACGTCAGGATGCAGGTGAGTTTTAGAGCACTTTGAACCCATCAGCGCTTAGCATGAGAGCTTGGCTGTAGCTCAGCTGTTGATTCTCTAGTGCTCATCTATAACAAAGAGAGAGAGAGACAAGGGGTTGAGGTGATCTCTTTGATTGGAGCGACTTCCGTTGGTGAGAGAGAGAATCTTTCAAGCCACCCAGAGCTCTCCAGCCCAGACTTGAAGAAGAGCTCTGGGCAGTGTGCAAGCTTGTCCCTCTCACCAACAGAAATTGGTTCAATCAAAGATCTCACCTCCCAGCCTTGTCTCTCCAATATCACTGGTCTACAATTTTTGAGAAGTCGTCTGCTTCAGAGATAAAATGTGCTATTTATTATATATTTTGATGTGCTGAATTCAAATATGACAATTAAAACAACTGATTGGCTACTGTTTCTAAGATATTTAAGTTTTTACATTTTATGTCTATGTATATTGTGTAGATAGTAGCGTTTTAATCATAAATTGTAAATCTAGGTCTTTTCATGTGTTTATGGTTGCTTTACATGATAATATTTCACCTGTCCTTTTTATGTAACACTTTAAAAATCAGCAAAAGGGTTATATAAATAAAATTTATTATGAAACAAAAGGCAAAAAAACTATTCTGTACATAGTTTAGTCCTATTCAGTGTCTACTTGGCGCTTCTTGGCTTGTCTCTTGTATTCATTAAATGGAGCATCTCTTGTCACTGTCCAGCAATAGTCTGCAAGCATTGATGGGCTCCAATTGCCCTGATAGCGTTTCTCCATTGTTGCAATGTCCTGGTGAAATCGCTCGCCGTGCTCGTCGCTCACTGCTCCGCAGTTCGGTGGAAAAAAATCTAGATGAGAGTGCAAAAAATGTATCTTTAGTGACATGTGGCAACCAAGGCTTTTGTATGCCTTGAGGAGGTTTTCCACCAACAACCTGTAGTTGTCTGCCTTGTTGTTTCCGAGAAAATTGATTGCCACTAACTGGAAGGCTTTCCATGCCGTCTTTTCCTTGCCACGCAGTGCATGGTCAAATGCATCATCTCGAAGAAGTTCACGAATCTGAGGACCAACAAAGACACCTTCCTTTATCTTAGCTTCACTTAACCTTGGAAATTTTCCATGGAGGTACTTGAAAGCTGCTTGTGTTTTGTCAATGGCCTTGACAAAGTTCTTCATCAGACCCAGCTTGATGTGTAAGGGTGGTAACAAAATCTTCCTTGATTCAACAAGTGGTGGATGCTGAACACTTTTCCTCCCAGGCTCCAATGACTGTCGGAGTGGCCAATCTTTCTTGATGTAGTGGGAATCTCTTGCACGACTATCCCATTCGCAGAGAAAACAGCAGTACTTTGTGTATCCAGTCTGCAGACCAAGCAAGAGAGCAACAATCTTCAAATCGCCACAAAGCTGGCACTGATGTTGGTCATAGTTTATGCACCTCAAAAGTTGTTTCATGTTGTCATAGGTTTCCTTCATATGGACTGCATGACCAACTGGAATTGATGGCAAAACATTGCCATTATGCAGTAAAACAGCTTTAAGACTCGTCTTCGATGAATCAATGAACAGTCTCCACTCATCTGGATCGTGAACGATGTTGAGGGCTGCCATCACACCATCGATGTTGTTGCAGGCTACAAGATCACCTTCCATGAAGAAGAATGGGACAAGATCCTTTTGACAGTCATGGAACATGGAAACCCTAACATCACCTGCCAGGAGATTCCACTGCTGTAGTCTGGAGCCCAACAGCTCTGCCTTACTCTTGGGTAGTTCCAAATCCCTGACAAGGTCATTCAGTTCACCTTGTGTTATGAGGTGTGGTTCAGAGGAGGAGGATGGGAGAAAATGTGGGTCCTGTGACATTGATGGGTCAGGACCAGAAGTTTCATCCTCTTCCTCGTCTGACTCAAGTGAGAATGATTCTGGTGCATCAGGAACCGGCAGTCCTTCTCCGTGGGGTACTGGGCGTATAGCTGATGGAATGTTTGGATAATGCACAGTCCACCTTTTCTTCTTTGACACACCTTTCCCAACTGGAGGCACCATGCAGAAGTAACAATTGCTGGTATGATCTGTTGGCTCTCTCCAAATCATTGGCACGGCAAAAGGCATAGATTTCCTTTTCCTGTTCAACCACTGGCGAAGATTTGTTGCACAAGTGTTGCAGCATATGTGTGGGGCCCACCTCTTGTCCTAATCTCCAGTTTTGCAGCCAAAATAAAGGTGATAGGCTTTCTTAACCATAGTGGTTATACTGCGCTTTTGTGATGCAAAAGTCACTTCACCATAAACATAGCAGAAGTTATCTGCACTGTTCACACAAGTACGAGGCATCTCTGCTCACTTTGCCTAAACAGAAATGTGTCCCTTTGCAAAATCAAACACTGACAAATAAGAGAGCACGACACTGTATGATTTCTAGAGCTGATATAGGGCAATTTGTTCAGCAGAGTAATGTAAGCTTCGTTATGATTGCATCATCCATGACTTCTAGGAATAGCATGATGCAATTCATATCATGTATGATGCAATACCAGCTTCAGATTGCATCATTCATTGTTTTGCCTAAAAAGCAAGTACTGTCCAAACCCAGTCATAGATTTATTCATAGATCCAGTCAAAGATGTATTTTAGTCATTTCTGGTTTAAATTGAGATCCCTTCCCTTTATAACTCACTTATCCTCCGCCATTCCCAAGTCAAGGGTCGTATATACTGACCCAATAGCATATCTTGAAAACTAGAGCCAATCAACAATTTTAAGCATCATTTTCATTCTCAGTGACCCAGAATTAGTAAAGTTTGACTACATTTATTTCAGAAGCATTTTGGCTGTAGAGCAGTGTATCCTGGGACCGACATGGCTTCAACTACACTGCATAGAGTGAAGGAGACAGCGTGGGCAGACACAGACAAAGATCAAGCCTGAAGCTGAGCCCAGCAGGCCTCTCCGATAGCTGGGGATGGACCATTAACACAGCCTTGG
>NW_020690562.1:0-3353 GCF_002925995.2 Terrapene triunguis
TCGGCCAACCTCCTCTCCCTGGTTTTATAGATGGCCTGTTTAGCCAGGGCCAAGAGGAAGTTGACCAGGAGGTCCCGCGACTTTGTGGGGCCACGGATAGGGAGTGCATAAATGAGAAGGTGAGGGGAAAAGTGTAACCAAAAACGCAACATAATGTCGGTGAGGAGCCGGTGTAGGGGCTGCAACCTGGCACACTCTAAGTAAACGTGAGCCAGGGTCTCCCTCACGCTGCAGAAAGGACAGGTTTCAGGGACAGGGGTAAACCACGCCAAGTACACGCCCGTGCTCATGGCCCCATGAAGGAGCCGCCAACTGACATCCCCGGTGGGCCTCGGGACCAGGGTGGAATAGAGGCAGGCCCACCAGGGCTTCTCACCCTCGACAGGTGGCAGGAGGTACCGCCACTTTGTATCGGGGCGGGACACGAGGGTGAGGAAGTGAAGAGTGTGGAGCACGAGCGTGTATAGATGTTTCCTTGGCGCGGTCAGGAAATGAACCGGCTGCAAGTCGTGCAGCCGGCTCACGGAGAAGGGGCGGGGAGGCCGGTTGGGTCCACGGGGGCAGGGGCCCAATAAAAGGGTCCGGAGGACCAGGGGTGGAGGGTGGGCGGGGCGTGCCCTCGCGCAGGACCTGGTCGAGGTAGACCTGAGAAGTGGGTGGCAAAGTGGCACTCACCTTCTGAAGTACGCGCCGGGGAGTACAAGGCCTGGAGAGCCCCATGCGCTGAGCGAGCGTCAGGGGATCCAGCCAGACTCCCCGGTCGTAGTCCAGGAGGTCTCCGACTCTCGTGACTTCTGCCAAGACCAACCTCTGGCGCACCGCGGGGGACTCCACCACCTGCACACGAAGCTGGGGGTTGTGTAGCAGGGGCTCCGCGAGGAGATCTGCCCCCCCGGTGGCCGCCACGGACCTGGTCACTGAGAACAGCTTCCAGGTCTGGAGGAGGTCCTGGTAGAAGACCGGCAGCCCGGAGAGGTCTCACGGAAGACCTCTCGGATCGAGATAAAAGAGGTGCCGGTCATATCGGAGCCCTCGGAAGCGGCACAGGAAGGCGTGCGCCAGTACACTCCACGCCGGACTACCTGCACCATAAAGGAGCCTCTACAGGGCCTGGAGGCGGAAGACATGGACCTGAGTGCGGAGGCACTTCAGGCCCTGCCCTCCCTCCTCCAGGGGCAGATGGAGGACCCCCACAGCGACCCAGTGCAGTCCTGACCAAAAGAACTCCAGAATAGCCCTCCGGAGGTTGTCCAGGAAGTCCAGTACCGGGACCAGGGTATTGAGACGGTACCAGAGCATGGACAGGACTAGTTGATTGAGTACCAGTGCCCTCCCGCGAAGGGAGAGGCACCGGAGTAGTCCTGTCCATTTTCGGAGCCGCTCCGTCACCCTGCCCTGTAAACCTTGCCAGTTCTCCGGCAGAGATGGATGCGTGGCAGAAAGGTAAATGCCAAGATAGAGCAGCGGACCCGCGCTTCACCGGATGGCCTGAAGCGCGGGTGGGAGGGAGCTCGCCTGCCACCCAGCCCCTACCACCAGGCCAGAGCTCTTGACCCAGTTGACCCGGGCGGAGGAGGCCGCCGAGTACACGGTCTGGCAAGCCTCCACCCGCACCAAGTCACCCGGGTCCTGGACCATGAGGAGCACATCGTCGGCGTACGCCGACAGGACCAGCCGCAGCTCCGGCTCCCGAAGCACCAACCCCGTCAACCTCCTGCGGAGGAGACAGAGGAAGGGCTCGATCGCCAGAGCGTAAAGCTGGCCCGAGAGGGGGCACCCCTGCCACACTCCCCGCCCGAAGCTGACCGGCTCGGTCAGGGTCCAGTTGAGCCTGACCAGACGCTCTGCGGAGGCGTACAGCACCTGGAGAAAACCCACAAACTGGGGTCCGAAGCCTAACGCTTGCAGAGTGCCTAGGAGATACCCGTGGTCCACCCTGTCGAACGCCTTCTCCTGATCCAGGGACAGGAGAGCGAACGACAGACCATCCCTACACCCAAGTTCCAGAAGATCCCGGACCAAATAGAAGTTATCAAAGATGCTACGACCCGGGACGGTGTAGGTCTGGTCTGGGTGGATCACGTCCTCCAGCACGGACCCCAGCCACAGCGAGATGGCCTTGGCTACGATTTTGTAGTCCGTGCTGAGGAGCGAGACGGGACGCCAATTTCGTAAGTCGCGGAGGTCCCCCTTCTTCGGCAATAAGGTGAGCACGGCTCGCCTGCACGAAAGAGGGAGGACACCGCTCCGCAAGGCCTCGGCCCAGACGGTGACTAGGTCCGGGCCGAGGACGTCCCAGAACATGCGGTAGAACTCCATGGTCAGCCCATCCTTGCCCGGAGATTTATTGGTGGGCATGCGGCGGAGGGCTTCCAAGAACTCGGCCAGAGAGAGAGACAACTCTAGCCGGTCCCGGTCACCCACGCTGACCGTCGGGAGTCCGTCCCAGAGCACTCTGCAAGCGGTAGGGTCGGTCGGATCCGGGGAGAAAAGGTGTGCGTAGAAGGTCCTGGCCCTCTCGCACATCTCCACCGGATCCGTGAGGGGGGTGCCGTCCTCCGCCAGAAGGCAGGTGACGTGCCTCTTGGCCCCCCTCCTTTTCTCCAGGGCGTAGAAGAAGCGGGAGCCGCGATCCATCTCCCGAAGGAGGCGGATGCGGGATCGAACAAAAGCACCCCGGGCCCGATGATCGTCGAGGGCCCGGAGCTCCTCCCGCTTCTCCCGGCACGCTCCGCAAAGGGATGGATCCTCAGGGCTGGCGGCCAGACGCCTCTCTAGCTCTAAGACCTCCCGTTCCAACTGCTATATCGCCGCATCCCTCCGTCAGCTGGTGCCCCGGGTGTAGTCGCGGCAGAAGAGCCGGGTGCACACCTTTCCTAGGTCCCACCATCACCGCGCCGAGGGAAAGGCACGCCGCTGCCCTCGCCAGACCAGCCAGAACTCCCGGAAGGACGCCACGAAGCCCACATCCTCCAGCAAACTCTTGTTAAAATGCCAATAGGCCGGCCCCGGCCTCTCCGCATAGAGAGAGGCCGTCACGGTGACTAGATGGTGATCTGAAAAAGGGGCCAGCCTGACGTCGGAGGAGTGGGCCCGTGAAAGATGGAAGCGTGACAAGTAAATGCGGTCCAACTGGGAGTGGCATGACTGATGGGCTTCCACCCGGACATAGGTGAACGTGGAGACATCATCCGGGTGGTGGTCGCGCCAGACGTCCACCAGGGAGTGATGTTCCACAATCTCCCGGAGGACGTCCGTGGCGGCCGGGCACTGCTTGGTCCCCGAGCGGTCCCTCTCCTCGAGGGTAGCATTGAAGTCCCCGCCCAGGACCAGGCACTCACGAGGATCCAAGG
>NW_020690563.1:0-7421 GCF_002925995.2 Terrapene triunguis
ATAATAAATAGCACATTTTATCTCTGAAGCAGACGACTTCTCAAAAACTGTAGACCAGTGTTATCTGTCTTATTATTTTTCTTTTCCTAATAGTTCTCAATATTCTGTTCACTTTTTTCAATTGCTGCTGTGCACTGAGGAGAAGTTTTCAGAAAACTATCCACAATGCTTCCAAAATCTTTTTCTTGAGTGGTAATAGCTAATTTAGAACCCATCATTTATATGTATAGTTGGGATTATTTTTTCCAATATGGATCACTTTGCACTTAACAACATTGAATATAATCTGCCATTTTGTGACATCACTTTGTAACTCTTAGCAACCAGCTTTAGATTTAACTATTTTGAGTAATTTTGTGTCATCTGCAAACTTTGCCACCTCACTGTTTACGCCATTTCCCAGATCATTTATAAATATTTTGAATAGCGTCAGTTCCAGTAGATTCTTGGGGGATCTTTCTCCACTGTGGAAACTGACCATTTAGTCCTAACCCTTGTTTCCTATCTTTCAGCCATTAGAGGACCTTCCCTCTTATTCCATGATTGCTTACTTTGCTTAAGAAACTATGATGTGGGGCCTTGTCAAAGGCATTTTGAAAGTCGAAGTACACTATGTCAACTGGATCACCGTAATCCACATGCTTGTGGACATACAACGAATTGTTATAGATTGGTAATGCATGATTTCCCTTTACACGTGCCATATTGACTCTTCCCCAACATATTGTGTTCATTTATGTGTCTGACAATTCTGTTCTTTATTACCAATTTGCTTGTTACAGAAGTCAGGGATATTAGCCTGTTATTGCCAGGATCACCTCTTGAGCCATTTTTAAAAATCAGAATTACATTAGCTATCCTCCAGTCATCTGGTACAGAGACTAATTTAAGCGGTAGCTTACATCCCAGTTAGTAGTTCTGCAATTTCATATTTTAGATCCTTCAGAATTCTTGCGTGCATGCCATCTGGTCCTGATGACTTATTATTGTTTAATGTATTAATCTGTTCCAAAACCTCCTCTGTTGACACCTCAATCTGGGATAGATTCCCATATTTGTCACCTAAAAGCAATGTCTCTGTTTTGGGAATCTCCTTCATATTCTCTGCAGTGAAGACTGATGCAAGGAATTCATTTAGTTTCTCTGCAATGGCCTTGCATTCCTTGAAAGCTCCTTTAGCATGCTGCTTGTCCAGAGGCCCAGCTGATTGGTTAGCAGGCTTCCTGCTCATGATGTACTTTAAAAAAAAAAAAAAAAGTTGTTTGTTTTTTGTGTCTTTTGCTAGTTGCTCTTCTAATTTCTTTTTTTGGCCTGCCTAATTACACTTTTACACTTGATTTGCCAGAGTTTATGATCCTTTCTATTTTCATCAGTAGGATTTGACTTCAAATTGTCAAAAGATGCCTTGTCTCTTTTACTTTGCTGTTTAGGTGGCATTTTATTCATCCTGGTGGTGTTTTTTTTTTTTTTTTTTTTTTTAAATCTGTGGCATCTATTGAGTTTGAGTTCTATAATGGTCTTTTTAAATACCTTCCATGAAGCTTGCAGGCATTTCACTTTTGTGACTTCCTTTTAAATTCGATTTAACTAGCTTCCTCATTTTTGTGCAGTTCCTCTTTTTAAAATTAAATGCTGCAGTAGTGGGTTTCTTTGGCATGTCTTCCCTTACAACGATGTCAAATTTAATTACAGTATGGTAGCTGTTACTGAGCAGTTCAGTTATATTTACCTCTTGTACTAGATCCTGTACTCCACTTAGGACTAAATCAAGAATTGTCTCTCCCTTTGTAGGTTCCAGGACTAGCTGCTCCAAGAAACAACCATGTATGGTGTCTAGACATTTTATCTCTGCATCTCGTCCCAGTCAATATGGGAATAATTTAAATCCCCCCCATTTTTATTGGGTTTTCTGTTTTGTACCCTCCCTAATCTCACTGAGCATTTCACAATCACCATCACAGTCAGGTAGTCCGAGGCATATACCTACTGCTACACTCTATTATTCAAGCATGGAATTTCTAATCTAATTGAAAAAAACCGACCAGAATGTTGGGAACCATTAGGAAAAGGATAAATAATAAGACAGATAATATCATAATGCCACAATATAAACCCATGATACGCCCACACCTTGAAAACTGAATGCAGTTCTGGTCACCACATGTCAAGGAAGATACATTAGATTTGGAAAAGGTACAGAGAAGGACAACAAAAATGATTTGGGCTATGGAACAGCTTCCATATGAGGAGTGATTTTAAAAAATGAGACTTTTCAGCTTAGAAAAGAGATGACTAAGGGGATATGATAGTGGTCTATAAAATCAGGAATGGTGTGGGGAAATTGAATAGGGAAGTGCTATTTTACCCCTTCACATAACACAAAAACCAGAAGCCACCCAAAGAAATTAATAGGCAGGCAGTTTAAGACAAACAAAAGGAAGTACTCTTTAACACAATGCACCGTCAGCCTGTGGAAGTTGTTGTCAGGGGATGCTGTGAAGTCCAAAAGTATAACTGAGTTCAAAGAGGAATTAGATAATTTCATGGAGGATAGGTCCATCAATGGCTATTAGCCAAAGTGCTCAGGGATGCAACCCCATGCTCTGGGTATCCCTAAACCTTTGACTGTCAGAAACAAATTGGACAAGGGGGGATGGATCACCCCATAAATGCCCTGTTCTGCTTATTCTCTCTGAAGCATCTGGTACTTGCCACTGTTGGAAGACAGCATACTGGACTAGATGGCCCATTGGTCTGATCCAGTATAGCTATTGTTATGTTTTAATATCTTTTAGACAGACTGGGGCAAACTCTCAAACCACGCCTGGTGAGAGAACCTGCTGTTGTTGTTTTTTAAAAAGGTTGTCTAGTTCCCCCAGGTTTCTAATCTAATTAAAACTCAGGAGAATTTTAAAGTTAGGAAGACTGTGATGGAGTGTGTACTGCACACAGGCCCTGAAGGGGTTAATGTGGGCTGGAGGGGCCAATTAGGGTGCATGGTTGCACCTGGAGGTAGACCCAGGCTTACCTGAATAAGCGGCTCAGCCGTGTCATAGCTGGCTGCGATATAAAGCCAGGAAGTTTGCAGTAGAAGGAGGTAGTAGGTAGAGAGTCAGCAGTCACTCTCTGGGATGGAGGTGAAAACCCAGGAGGGAGACTACGCCCGGGGTTCTAACCCTAGAAGATGAATCAACCCCAGCAGTGTTCTGGCGAAAAGAAGCCAGAGACGGCTAAGTAGGATGATGCCCAGGGAAACAGCGGTAAGTGGTAGGACAGTGCAGATGTTGGCTGCTTGTTATAGGGTACCTGGGCTGGAACCCAATGTCAAGGGCAGGCCTGCATACCCCTACCAGCTGCTGGAAAGTAGCACCAGAGCATTTGCGACATCAGCTGGTCTGAAGAGACTTTGTTACCTGAGGAGGGGATGACTGTAGTGACTTTGTTGGAGGGCTGAGTCACGAAAAAGAAAAGCTCCCTGAGTCCTGGAGAAAGAAAGGGCCACAATGTCAGGAAGAAGTTGTCAGACCTGGGCAGGGCTAATCCCCAGATGTGGCCAGAAGGAGGTGCCCCTAATGGTGAGGGGAGCCCTTCACAAAGACAAAGAACCACAACAAGTTGCTGCTATAAAGAGTTTGTGATATTCTCCAATAGCAAAGGCGTAAGCCTAAAGGCTTTAAGGTCCCAATTCGAAGTACATGTCTACTTTTAGTGCTGTGCTGAATTGGAGCATAGAGTGGGAAATGTCAAAGTCTGATTATTATTTTTTTAGAATGGATGAATCTTAGACAATGTAAGGGAAGGGATGAAATAAGGGTTTATTCTTGCTTGGGGCTAAGTGTTCACTTTAGTTATGTCTACAAATACAGAAAATGAGTCAGTGTAATAGTTCAGAGAGTTCAAGTTTAACTGATTGCAGGACATACTGAATAAACACATGGCATTATATGTAGATAAAATAGAGACAAGGATAAGCAAGTAAACAGATCAGTCTGAAGTAATATTCAAATATTCTGCGGCTGGATGATGAAGCCTAATTCTAATAATTATTTAGGGATTGACGGTGTTGGGGATAGGTATTAAGTAGTGTAAAACAGAGGCAAATTAGTACAAACACATTGCAATAACAGCACATACAGATCACATGCTGCTTCTTTTTACTGACATGTATATATCCTGCCATCATCACAGCAGCATCTGAACACCTTGAATTTGAATGAGTGTGGACTCCTACCTTTGAGTATTTCTCATTTTATTTGACTTTTTTATCCAGCCACAGTTAAAATACATACATCTCATTTACCAAACAAGATAGGACTCTGTCTCTCTCCAGCTGATAACAGGTTAATGAGTCTGTCACTCTCAGCCAGCTCCTGAAGTCCAGTAGCAACAAGTCATGCTGTGATTTAAAAAATAATGTATAATATTAATTGATCTTTCTGCCTCTTTGAATCCTCTTTAAAGTAAATGGGATGACCAGCGTCAGCATGCTCACACTGGGATATGTATCTGGTACAGTGACAGAACAAGATGTCCGTGGGGATCAAGAAAGAGCCTCAGGGAGGAAAAGGCCATGGCTTGTAACAAGCTTGAGTTATTTTTCATGTTTGCTTCTTTGGAGTTCGAAGACTCAGGAAAAAGTAAAGCAGGGTTCCCCATTTTTCTGCAGTGCTCCCTGACTAGGATAGCCTAGCTTTCAGAAATCAAAAATGGAAATTAGCTTTTTAAATGTTTTGTCCTCACCTGATAGACGGGCATAGAAGCTGGTATTGGCTTGTTCCACTGGAGAGTGAGCGTAAGGACGGCAGCTTGTTCAACTTTTTAGAAAAGCATGTTAGGTAAGAGTGAAGTCTGGCTCTATTTAGTGCAAGCTTTTCATTTCTCAGTGTTTAGAAGGATCATGTTGGGATAGGAGGTGATGTCTGCAGAGCTTTAGGTGAAGAAACTGATGTTGAGCTACAAGTAGAGATACCGTAGGACCCCCTCTTTGAAGTCCCCAGACTCCATCTTGTATCCCTGGTCTCCATTTTGAATAAGCAAGAGTGACTCTACCATTAGGTGAAAACTCTAGGTAACATAAAACTGAAATTGGCAGGGAAAACAGTGATGAGGTAATTGTTGTATATGAGGCTTGCCACATGCTGGGAACATCAGAGACAATGTTGCAAAGTGGCCTGAGAACACCAGCAATGAGGCAGTTGTTGATCATGAGACTGGTTTCATTATAAATTATGTTGCAAAATGGCTAGTAATGAGGTAATTGTTGATCAAGAAGCTACATATGTTGGAAACAAATGTTTCAAGTTGTATAGAGTCTAGAGAGTTCTAATGGAAAGATATTATCAAAAGCAAGCAAAACAACATGTCAATCCAGCCTGTCAGAAGAGAATATAAGGAGAGACATAGAAGACACTGGGGTCTGTTTGTTTTCATCTTGCCCAAGCTGTCCATCCATCTGCTCCATTAAAAGAGGGAGAAGATCAAGAATAGGAGAAACCAGAGAGAAAACATCTAAGAACTGTTTCCAACAGCTGTGTCAATCATTTATCAGAGAGCTGTATCTCTATCTTCTAAGATACTCCATAGTCACCCTGTAGACCCATACCTGGTATCAAAAGATTAGTTATAACATCTAAGACAAGTGGGCTGTTTTTAGAGAACCCTTGGCAAACCCAGGAGCAGGCAATAGGTAAGCTATTCTGGGCGTAACTACATTCTGTTTTCAGGGTAACAAATTGAGGAGTCAAGCATAAGAACATAACATAAGAATGACCATGCTGGGTCAGACCGAATGTCCATCTTGCCTAGTATCCTGTCTCCTGACAGTGGCCAATGCCAGGTGTCCTAGAGGGAATGAACAGAGCAGGTAATCATCAAGTGATCCATCCCCCTCTTACCCATTCCCAGCCTCTGGCAACAGAGGCTAGGGACACCATCCTGGCTAATAGCTATTGATGGACCTAAGCTCCATGAACTTATCTAGTTCCTTTTTGGACCCTGTTATAGTCTTGGCCTTCACAACATCCTCTGGCAAGGAGTTCCACTGGTTGGCTTTGCACTGTGTGAAGAAATACTTCCTTTTGTTTGTTTTAAACCTGCTGTCTATTAATTTCATTTGGTGACCCCTAGTTCTTGCGGGTATGAGAAGGAGTAAATAACACTTCTTTATTTACTTTCTCCAACCCATCAGGATTTTATAGACCTCTAGCATATCCCCCCTTAGTCATCTCTTTTCCAAAGTGAAAAGTCCCAGTCTTATTAATCTCTCCTCATATGGAAGCTGTTCCATACCCCAAATCATTTTTGTTGCCCTTTTCTGTACCTTTTCCAATTCCAATGTTTTTTGTTGTTGTTGTTGAGATTGGGGTGACCAGAGCTGCATGCAGTATTCAAGATGTGGGCATACCATTGATTTATATAGAGGCAATATGATTTTTTTTGTCTTATTATCTATTTCTTTCTGAATTATTCCCAACATTCTGTTTGCTTTTTTGACTGCTGCTGCACATTAAATGGATGTTTTCAGAGAACTATCCACAATGACTCTTAGATTTCTTTCTTGAGTGGTAACAGCTAATTTAGATCCCATTATTTTATATATATAGCTGGGATTACGTTTTCCCATATGCATTCCTTTACATTTATCAACATTGAATTTCATATGCCACTTTGTTGCCCAGTCACCCAGTTTTGTGAGATTGCTTTGTAACTCTTAGCAGTCAGCTTTGGACTTAACTATCCTGAGCAATTTTGTATCATCTGCAAATTTTACCACCTCACTGTTTACCCCTTGCTCCAGATCATTTATGAATATGTTGAACAGCACTGATCCCAGTACAGACCCCTGGGGGACACCACTATTTACCTCTCTCCGTTCTGAAAACTAACTATTTATTCCTACCCTTTGTTTTCTACCTTTTAACCAGTTCCTGATCCAGGAAAGGACCTTCGCTCTTATCCCATGATAGCTTACTTTGCTTAAGAGCCTTTGGTGAGGGACCTTGTCAAAGGCTTTCTGAAAATCTAAGTACACTATATCCACTGGATCCCCCTTGTCGACATGCTTGTTTACCTCCTCAAAGAATTATAGTAGATTGGTGAGGCATGATTTCCCTTTACATAAACAATGTTGACTCTTCCCCAATTAATAGTGTCCATCTACGTGTCTGATAATTCTGTTCTTTACTATAGTTTCAACCAATTTGCCCAGTACTAAAGTTAGGCCTACTGGCCTGTAATTTCTGGGATCATTTTTGTTGCCCTTCTCTGTACCTTTTTCAAATCTAATATATCTTCCTTGACATGTGGTGACCAGAACTGCATTCAGTTTTCAATGTGTGGGTGTACCATGAGTTTATATTGTGGCATTATGATATTACACTGCTCTACAGCCAAAATGCTTCTGAAATAAATGTAGTCAAACT
>NW_020690564.1:0-3665 GCF_002925995.2 Terrapene triunguis
GCTACTGACACATTTCTCATGGAATCATGCTTTGAAGGCCATTGGGATGCATTGCTAATGGTTTGGAAGTGATCGGTTCGTGAAAAATGAGCTATACATTCCTGATCTGTGGTACTAATAAATTTCTCAGGGACTCTTCTTCTAAAAGCCATTAGGATTGTCTCCTGCCGATTTGAAAGCGATCGGGTCGTAAGACAGACGAACAAAGAGAAATTAATTCCTGATCTGTGCTACTGAAACATTGCTCATGTAATCAAGCTTCAAAGGACATTAGGATGCTCTGCTAATGATTTGCTAGGGATCGGTTAGTGAGAAATACAAAAAAAGTGAAAATCCTTCCTGAGCTGTGCTAGTGACAATTTCTCAAGGAATACTGCTTCAAGAGCGATTAGGATGCTATAATTCTCATTTGGACGAGATCGGTTGGTGAGCAATACGAAAATCCGATATTTATTCCTGCTCGGTTCTAGGGAGTAATTTCTCAAGGACTCTTGGTCTAAAAGCATTCCTTATGAGGAATGTCTCCTGCCGGTTTCAAAGAGATCGGTTCGTGAGAAAGACGACGAAAATGTGCAAAGTCCTTTGTGAACTGTGCTAGTGACCTTGTTTTCAAGGACTCTTTGCTTAATCGCCACGAGGATGCACTACTGGTCAGGGGTAGAAATCGGTTCTTGAGAAAAAAGGATCGTGAGAGATTCATTCCCGAAGTGGGCTAGGGACAAATTTCACATGGAATCACGCTTCAAAAGACACTAGTATTGTTTGCTTGTGGTTTGGAAGAGATGCGTTTCTGAGAATACTGAAAATGCGAAAAGCATTGCTACTCTGAGTTAGGGAAAAATTTCGCAAGGAATCATCTTCTAAAAGCCAAAAGGATGCTCTGTTAGTGGTTTGAAAGCGATCGGTTCCTAAGAAAAAATGGATAATGCGAATTATATTCCTGCTCTGTGACAGTGAAAATTTCACATGGACTCATGGTTCAAAAGACATCAGAATGCTCTGCTCATGGTTTGGTGGAGATCACTTAGTCAGAAAACCAAAAAATATGAAAATGCTTTCTGAGCTGCGCTAGTGACCATTTTTCAAGGAATCGGCTTGAGCGCCACTAGCACGCACTACTGGTCAGATGGTAGAGATTGGTTTGTGTGAAAAGGAATCATGAGCGCTTTAGTCCTGATCTCTGCTAGGGACAATTCTCCCAAGGAGTCACGATCCAAAAGACATTAGTTTTGTCTGCTAGAGGTTTGGAAGAGATGCCTTTGTGAGAATACTGAAAAGGAGAAATAAATTGCTGAACTATGCTAGTGATAAATTTATCACGGAATCTTCGTCTGAAAACCATTACAAGACAGTGCTAAACGATTGGTAGAGCTGGGTTTGTGAGAAAGACGAAAAATGAGAAACACATTCCTGATCACTGCTATGACAAAGTCCTCATAGAATCATGCTTCAAAAGGCACCAGGATGCTATGCTAATGGTTTGGACGAGCTCTAGTAGTGAGAAACGAACAAATGTGCAAATCCTTCCTGGGCTGCGCTAGCGACCAATTTCTCAAGGAATATTTGTTTAAACGGCACGAGGATGCACTACTGGTCAGTTGGTAGAGATCGGTTCGTGAGAAAAAGAAACATGAGGGGTTAATTCCTGATCTGGGCTAGGGACAAATTTCACATGGAATCGCCCTTCAAGAGTCATCAGGATGCTCTGCTCATGGCTTGGTAGAGATCACTAAGTGAGAAAGACAAGAAATATGAAAATGCTTCCTGAGCTGCACAAGTGACACATTTTTTCAAGGAATCTTTGTTTAAACGCCACTAGGAGGCACTACTGGTCTGTTGGTTAGTGTGAAAAGGAAACATGAGAGATTCTTTCCTGATCTCTGTTGGGGACAAATGTCACAAGGAATCACGCTTCAAAAGACATTAGTATTGTCTGCTTGTAGTTTGGAAGAGATGGATTTGTGAGAATACTGAAAATGAGAAATACATTGCTGATCTGAGCTAAGGAAAATTTTTGCAAGGAATCATCCTTTAAAAGCCATTAGGATGCTCTGCGAGTGGTTTATAAGAGATCGGTTCCTGAGAAATATGGATAATGCGAATTATATTCCTCATCTGTGATAGTGAGAAATTTCTCATGGACTCATGCTTCTAAAGTGACTAGGATGCTCTGCTAGTGGTTTGGTAGAGATCAGTTAGTGAGAAATACAAAAAAATATGAAAATACTTCCTGAGCTGCGCTAGTGACAAATTTTTCACGGACTCTTTGTTTAAACGCCACTAGGCTGCATTACCGTTCCCTTTGTGAAGATCGGCTCGTGAGAAAAGGAAACATGAGAGATTCATCCCTGAGCTAGTTCACAAGGAGCCACGCTTCAAGAGCGCTTAGGATGCGATAATGCTCATTTGACAGAGACCGGTTCGTGAGCAATAGGAAAATCAGCTAGTCATTCCTGCTCTTTTCTAGGGAGCAAATTCTCAAGGACTCTTCGTCTGAAAGCCATAAGGAATGTCTCCTGCCGCTTTGAAAGAGCTCGGCTCGTGAGAAAGTCAAAAATGAGATCATCGTTCCTGATCTGTGCTGGTGACTACTCTTTCATGGAATCATTCTTGAAAACGCCATAGAATGCACTGCAAATGGTTTCGAAAAATTCGATTCTTGAGCTAGGCTACTGACACATTTCTCATGGAATCATGCTTTGAAGGCCATTGGGATGCATTGCTAATGGTTTGGAAGTGATCGGTTCGTGAAAAATGAGCTATACATTCCTGATCTGTGGTACTAATAAATTTCTCAGGGACTCTTCTTCTAAAAGCCATTAGGATTGTCTCCTGCCGATTTGAAAGCGATCGGGTCGTAAGACAGACGAACAAAGAGAAATTAATTCCTGATCTGTGCTACTGAAACATTGCTCATGTAATCAAGCTTCAAAGGACATTAGGATGCTCTGCTAATGATTTGCTAGGGATCGGTTAGTGAGAAATACAAAAAAAGTGAAAATCCTTCCTGAGCTGTGCTAGTGACAATTTCTCAAGGAATACTGCTTCAAGAGCGATTAGGATGCTATAATTCTCATTTGGACGAGATCGGTTGGTGAGCAATACGAAAATCCGATATTTATTCCTGCTCGGTTCTAGGGAGTAATTTCTCAAGGACTCTTGGTCTAAAAGCATTCCTTATGAGGAATGTCTCCTGCCGGTTTCAAAGAGATCGGTTCGTGAGAAAGACGACGAAAATGTGCAAAGTCCTTTGTGAACTGTGCTAGTGACCTTGTTTTCAAGGACTCTTTGCTTAATCGCCACGAGGATGCACTACTGGTCAGGGGTAGAAATCGGTTCTTGAGAAAAAAGGATCGTGAGAGATTCATTCCCGAAGTGGGCTAGGGACAAATTTCACATGGAATCACGCTTCAAAAGACACTAGTATTGTTTGCTTGTGGTTTGGAAGAGATGCGTTTCTGAGAATACTGAAAATGCGAAAAGCATTGCTACTCTGAGTTAGGGAAAAATTTCGCAAGGAATCATCTTCTAAAAGCCAAAAGGATGCTCTGTTAGTGGTTTGAAAGCGATCGGTTCCTAAGAAAAAATGGATAATGCGAATTATATTCCTGCTCTGTGACAGTGAAAATTTCACATGGACTCATGGTTCAAAAGACATCAGAATG
>NW_020690565.1:0-5328 GCF_002925995.2 Terrapene triunguis
CTTATTGGTCCTTCGGGTCAGGCGTCAGCCAGGTTACCCGAGCCTCTTAACCCTTTACAGGTAAAAGGATTTGGAGTCTCTGTACACAGAGAGCTGTTACCCTTCCCTTCATAGTTATGACACGCCCCCCAAATCACAGATAGTGTTGGACGTTCGGTTCCACACTGACTGTGATTTCTTCCTGGAGTTCTAGGAGAAAACAGAGTTAATAAGACATACTACTGATTATATAAAACTAACAATGTTTCATTCCAAGAACAATTGTTAACCAGTTAACTCTGGGAAACTTTCCCGGGAGAGTGCATCAGCCACTTTGTTAGAAGCTCCCGAAATGTGTTGTATTTCAAAATCAAAATCTTGGAGAGCTAAACTCCACCGAAGAAGTTTTTTGTTATTTCCCTTGGCGGTATGAAGCCACTGTAGCGCAGCATGGTCTGTTTGTAGTTGGAAACGCCGTCCCCAAACATATGGGCGTAGCTTTTCCAGCGCGTACACAATGGCGTAGCATTCCTTTTCGCTGATTGACCAGTGACTTTCCCTCTCAGACAGTTTTTTGCTGAGAAACACGACAGGATGGAATTCTTGATCCGGTCCTTCCTGCATTAAAACTGCTCCCACGCCTCTCTCGGAAGCATCTGTGGTTACTAGGAACGGTTTGTCAAAGTCTGGGGCCCTTAGCACAGGGTCAGACATGAGTGTTGCCTTAAGCTGGTTAAAGGCCTTTTGACACTCATCAGTCCACTGAACTGCATTTGGCTGTTTCTTTCTGGTTAGGTCTGTCAGCGGGGCGGCGATTTGGCTGTAGTGTGGTACAAATCGCCTATAATATCCGGCCAAGCCTAAGAAGGATTGGACCTGTTTCTTTGACTTTGGAACCGGCCACTTTTGGATAGCATCCACTTTGGCCTGTAGGGGATTTATAGTTCCTTGACCCACCTGGTGCCCCAGGTACGTCACTCTGTTTTGGCCTATTTGACACTTTTTAGCCTTAACAGTTAGTCCTGCCTGTCGGATGCGCTCGAAGACTTTTCCCAGGTGCTCCAGGTGTTCTGTCCATGAATCAGAAAAAATGGCCACATCATCGAGGTAGGCAACTGCAGATTCTCCCAATCCCGCTAAGAGACCATCTACAAGTCTTTGGAAGGTGGCGGGTGCATTTCGCAACCCGAAAGGGAGTACATTGAATTCGTACACCCCTGCCTGGGTGACGAAGGCTGACCTTTCCTTAGCGGGTTCATCTAGTGGTACTTGCCAGTACCCTTTGGTTAAGTCTAAAGTAGAGATGAATTGGGCATGTCCCAACTTTTCCAATAGCTCATCTGTGCGTGGCATTGGATAGTTGTCAGGACAAGTTACAGCATTTAGCTTACGGTAGTCCACGCAAAAGCGTATTTCCCCATCTGGTTTGGGAACTAGAACCACTGGAGATGCCCATGCACTGTTAGAGGGGCGGATTATACCCATCTGTAGCATGTCCTGGATCTCCCTTTGTATAGCCGCTTGGGCATGAGGTGACTCCCGGTAGGGTGGGGTTCTAATTGGGTGAGCATTACCTGTGTCAATGGAGTGGTATGCTCGTTCGGTCCGTCCTGGAGTGGCTGAGAAAATCGGTGCAAAGCTTGTGCACAGCTCCTTGATCTGCTGTCGCTGCAGACGTCCCAGGGTCGTGGAGAGGTTCACCTCTTCCACGCCACCATTCCTTGTTCCTTCGTAGTAGACACCTGCAGGCCACTCCGCGTCATCTGTTTCCTGGGCTGTAAACTGGCAAACGTTTAATCCTCTGGAATAAAAGGGCTTAAGAGAATTAACATGGTATACCTTAGGCTTTATGTTGGAGGTGGGGGAGGCTATGAGATAGTTAACAGCTCCTAGGCGCTCCTGGACCGTGAATGGTCCTTCCCACGACGCTTCCATTTTATGGGCCTGGAGCGCCTTTAAGACCATGACTTGGTCTCCTACTTTGAAGGACCGTTCTCTGGAATGTTTATCATACCAGGCCTTTTGCTCTTCCTGAGCATTCTTTAGGTTTTCTTTAGCAAGGGCTAAAGAGTGTCGGAGGGTGTTTTGTAGGTTGCTTACAAAGTCTAGAATGTTAGTTCCGGGAGAAGGCGTAAACCCCTCCCATTGCTGCTTCACCAACTGTAATGGCCCCTTAACCTCGCGGCCATACACAAGTTCAAATGGTGAAAACCCTAAACTGGGATGTGGTACAGCCCTGTAGGCAAAAAGCAACTGCTGCAACACTAGGTCCCAATCATTGGAGTGTTCATTTATGAATTTACGTATCATGGCCCCCAAAGTTCCATTAAACCTCTCCACCAGACCATTGGTTTGATGGTGATGAGGGGTGGCAACCAAGTGATTCACCCCATGAGCTTCCCACAGGGTTTTCATGTTCCCTGCCAGGAAATTAGTTCCCGAATCTGTAAGGATGTCGGAGGGCCAACCTACCCTGGCAAAAATGTCTGCTAATGCCTGGCACACACTTTTAGTCTTGGTGTTGCTTAAGGGTACAGCTTCCGGCCATCGGGTAGCAAAATCCATGAAAGTCAGTACGTACTGCTTTCCTCTGGGTGTCTTCTTTGGGAAAGGACCCAGAATATCCACAGCTACTCGCTGAAATGGGACCTCAATTATGGGTAGTGGCTGGAGAGGGGCTTTAACCTGGTCTTGGGGCTTTCCCACTCGTTGGCACACCTCACAAGACCGGACATAATTAGCAACGTCCTTGCCCATTCCCTCCCAGTGGAAGGACTTCCCCAACCGGTCTTTGGTTCTGTTCACCCCAGAATGGCCACTGGGATGATCATGGGCTAAGCTCAAGAGCTTTACCCGATACTTAGTGGGAACCACCAACTGTCTTTGAGGATGCCAGTCTTCCTGGTGCCCACCAGAAAGAGTTTCCTTGTATAAAAGTCCTTGTTCTACAACAAACCGGGATCGGTTAGAAGAGCTGAGAGGCGGTGGGGTGCTCCGTGCCGCCGCCCAAGCTTTCTGAAGGCTGTCATCTGCTTCCTGCTCGGCCTGGAACTGTTCCCTTGATGCTGGAGACATCAGTTCCTCCTTGGACTGTGGACTGGGGCTTGGTCCCTCTGGAAGCGATGCAGGTGCTGGGACTGTTTCCATTGACTGTGAACCGCTGTCCGCTGGTGCACTATGTGGTATCTCAGGCTCTGGCTGAGCCTCTTGGGTAGGGTTATCTGCTGCTTCCGCCAGTTCAGGCTCGCTGGTGCCCTCTGGCATTGGAGTTGTAGACGGGTTTGCAAGCGCTGGACTCAGTGCCGGCAATGGTTCTGGTGCTGGTTGCGTTGCCAGTTCCGGTTCCGGGACTGGCTTTGGCTGGGTCTCTGGGATTGGATCCACTACGGCTGTTGCAGTCGTTGGCAGGGGATCCGGTTCCACCACCTGTGTTTGGGTCTCCGGTAACACAGACGGGGCCCTGGTGGACGGCTCAGGAACAGGGATGGGGGTGAAAGCTTGCTTAGCCTGGCTGCGGGTGACTATTCCCACCCTCTTGGCTAGCTTCACATGGTTGGCCAAGTCTTCCCCCAGCAGCATGGGGATGGGATAATTGTCATAGACTGCAAAAGTCCACATTCCTGCCCAGCCCTTGTACTGGACATGCAACTGGGCTGTAGGCAAGGTTACAGACTGTGACACGAAGGGTTGAATTGTCACTGTAGCCTCCGGGTTGATGAGTTTGGGGTCCACTAGGGATTGGTGGATAGTTGACACTTGTGCCCCAGTGTCCCTCCAAGCGATAACCTTCTTTCCGCCCACTCTCAAGGTTTCCCTTCGCTCCGAGGGTATGAGAGAGGCATCTGGGTCTGGGGATCTTTGGTGTGATTGGGGTGTAATGAACTGTAATCGGTTAGGGTTCTTGGGGCAGTGAGCCTTTATATGCCCCAGTTCATTACATTTAAAACATCGCCCTGCTAAGGTATCACCGGGGCGATGTTGGTTGATGGAGACTGGTGTGGTGGGGTGAGAAGGCGTCTGGGGTTTCCCTTGGGATGTGGGTGGGGCCTTGGGTTGTCCCCGGTGGTAAGGTTTTGTTTCGGCTTGCCCCTTCTGATATTCGCTCCAACTGCTACTAGCTTTTTTCTTTTCTGTCACCTCCACCCATTTGGCTCCAATCTCCCCCGCCTCGGTTACAGTTTTGGGCTTCCCATCTAGGATGTACCTTTCTATTTCCTCAGGAACACCCTCTAAAAACTGCTCCATTTTTACTAGGGAAAGCAGATCTTCCAGAGATTTAACATTTGCTCCTGATACCCAGGCATCACAATTTTTGTCAATGTGGTAGGCATGCCGGGTAAATGACACATCTGGTTTCCACCTTAGGGCTCTGAACCGCCGACGGGCATGCTCGGGTGTTAGCCCCATTCTGAGTCTGGCCTTGTTTTTAAAAAGTTCATAACTGTTCATGTGTTCCTTAGGCATTTCAGCCGCCACCTCTGCTAAGGGTCCACTGAGCTGCGGTCTCAGCTCTACCATGTACTGGGGTGGAGGGATGCTGTATCCAAGGCAGGCCCTTTCAAAATTTTCTAAGAAGGCCTCAGTATCATCGCCTGTCTTGTAGGTGGGGAATTTCCTGGGATGGGAAGTGGTACCTGGAGAGGAGTTGTTAGGATGGTCTGATGCATCCTGCCTAGTCCTTGCTGCTTCCAGTTCCATCTCTTTTCCTTTCAGCTCCATCTCTCTTTCATGGGCCTCCTGTTTGGCTTTTTCTTCTCTTTCATGGGCCTCCTGTTTGGCTTTTTCTTCTCTTTCATGGGCCTCCTGTTTGGCTTTTTCCAGCTCCATTTCTCTCTTGTGGGCCTCCTCTTTGGCTTTCTCTTCTCTGGCTCTCAGCTCCATCTCTCTCTTGTGGGCCCCCTCTTTGGCTTTCTCTTCTCTGTCTCTCAGCTCTATCTCTTTTTCTTTCAGCTCCATAGCTCTCTTGTGGGCCTCCTCTTTAGCTTTTTCTTCTTTGGTAGTCATTTTCCTGGTTTTCCTGTGCTGGGTCACCCCCTCTGCAGTTGACTGAAACTGGGATGTACTTAGCTGTGGCTGCTGCTGAGTTAACAGAGACTTTCTAACAAGCTACTCCCGAGGATGTAAAAAGAAAAAAAAAAATTCAACTTGTAAATTGCCTTTACCAGTTCAAAGTTTGCTCACTGATTGAACCCTTCTCTTAACAAAGCCCCTTGTTAAAAAAAACTTAACACCTCTGCCTTCAGGCAAGGAGAGATAAGATATGCATCTACCTTCAGCTCTGCTCTCCAAGCAGCTAGAAGGAAAAAAAAAATCTCTTACTGGCTTTTGGGTTAAAACGATCTCCACCGC
>NW_020690566.1:0-1065 GCF_002925995.2 Terrapene triunguis
ATGATTAGTTTCAGAGTAGCAGCTGTGTTAGTCTGTATCTGCAAAAAAAACAGGAGTACTTGTGGCACCTTAGAGATTAACAAATTTATTTGAGCATAAGCTTTCATGGGCTACAGCCCACTTCATTGGATGCATAGAATGGAACATATAGTGAGGAGATATATATACATACAGAGAACATGAAAAGGTGGGAGTTGCCCTACTCACTCTAAGAGGCTAATTAATTAAGATGAGCTATTATCAGCAGGAGAGAAAAAAGCGTTTGTAGTCATAATCAAGATAGCCCATTTGAGACAGTTTAACAAGAAGATGTGTGGATACTTAACATAGGGAAATAGATTCAATGTGTTTAATGGCTCAGCCATTTCCCAGTCTCTATTTAAACCTAAGTTGATCGTATCTAGTTTAAATATTAATTCAAGTTCAGCAGTTTCTCATTGGAGTCTGTTTTTGAAGCTTTTCTGTTGCAAAATTGCCACTTTTAAGTCTGTTACTGAGTCATCAGAGAGGATGAAGTATTCTCCTACTGGTTTTAGAATGTTATGATTCCTGATATCAGAATTGGGTCCATTTATTCTTTTGCGTAGAGACTGTCCTGTTTGGCCAATGTACATGGCAGAGGGGCATTGCTGGCACATGATGGCATATATCACATTGGTAGATGGCTGAAGCACATGACTTATGAGGAGAGTCTGAGGGAACTGGGATTATTTAGTCTGCAGAAGAGAAGAATGAGGGGGGATTTGATAGCTGCTTTCAACTACCTGAAAGGGGGTTCCATAGAGAATGGATCTAGCCTGTTCTCAGTGGTACCAGATGACAGAACAAGGAGTAATGGTCTCAAGTTGCAGTGGGAGAGGTTTAGGTTGGATATTAGGAAAAACTTTTTCACTAGGAGGTTGGTGAAGCACTGGAATGTGTTACCTAGGGAGGTGGTGGAATCTCCTTCCTTAGAGGTTTTTAAGGTCAGGCTTCACAAAGCCTTGACTGGGACGATTCAGTTGGGGATTAGTCCTGCTTTGAGCAGGGGGTTGGACTAGATGATCTCCTGAGGTCCCTTCCAAC
>NW_020690567.1:0-1033 GCF_002925995.2 Terrapene triunguis
TAGAGGTGTATGACCTGAACAATCATGCAAAATCATCCTATAATCCATCATCCCAACATCATCATTCTCAGCCAGACACTTGACACAACAATGTTACTGTGCAGAGGCTTTTGTGATTCCATGTACATATGGCCCAGATTCCCAGTGGTGATCACTGAAATCAAGATGTTAACTCAAACTATTGGAAAGCGGCCAACCTCAGAGTAGTTGAGACAGTGACAGGTGCTGGAGAAGGTTGAGGGTCAGTGGAAATTTACATGTAAAGCGAACATATAAATATATATATATTATGACAGACCCAGACCAGTGGGGTACAGGAGTCTGGTAGAGGGCAAATATACTGGTCACTGGATGAGTAGTTTTCTGTTCCCTGAGTGACCAGAGCAGGGGCTCCACTAGAGTAATCAGGAACCTGCTAGAACCAGTTATGGCAGGCAGGCTAATTAGGACACCTGGAGCCAATTAAGAAGAAGCTGCTAGAATCAATTAAGGCAGGCTAATCAGGGCACCTGGGCTTTAAAAAGGAACTCACTTCAGTTTGTGGTGCGAATGTGAGGAGCTGGGAGCAAGAGGTGCAAGGAGCTGAGAGAGAGAGGGTGTGCTGCTGGAGGACCGAGGAGCACAAGCGTTATCAGACACCAGGAGGAAGGTCCTGTGGTGAGAATAAGGAAGGTGTTTGGAAGAGGCCATGGGGAAGTAGCCCAGGGAGTTGTAGCTGTCATGCAGCTGTTACAGGAGGCACTATAGACAGCTGCAGTCCACAGGGCCCTGGGCTGGAACCCGGAGTAGAGGGTGGGCCTGGGTTCCCCCCAAACCTTCCAATTGACCTGGACTGTGGGTTCTTCCAGAGAGGAAGGTCTCTGGGCTGTTCCCCAACCCACATGGTGAATCTCTGAGGCAAGAAAATCCACCAATAAGCACAGGACCCACCAAGATAGAGGAGGAACTTTGTCACACTGGTGTCAGGGGTGGGATCTTGGGGTGCACAGCGCGGCGGAAGGAGGGTGATTTAAAAAAAAAAAAGGAGAGGGGT
>NW_020690567.1:1133-5616 GCF_002925995.2 Terrapene triunguis
AAAAAAAAAAAAAAAGGAGAGGGTTTATTTTTTTTCACCACAATGAATGACATAGTGTGGGCACTGATACAAGCTATGGCGGCCCAGCAGGAGGCTACTCGTGTCCAGGCAGCCGCCCAACAGGAGGCAGTGTTGCTGCAGCAAGAGACTAATCGCCTGCTGATGGACCAGGCTGCTCAAGAACGAGCTATGTTGCGGGAACTGGTAAACCAGATAAAGTCCCTTACAGAGCTGAATCACAGCCATGATGGGACGCAGCTCATACGGGCCAGCCATTGGCTGCAGAAAATGACATGGGAGGATGATGTAGAGGAATACGTTCTGGCCTTTGAGAGGACAGCCCTACGGGAGGCCTGGCCTCGAGATCAGTGGTCTGGCATCCTTGCCCCATTCCTGTGTGGGGAGGCCCAGAAGGCCTACCATGATCTGCCTGAAGAGGCTGCGGCAGACTACCCCGAGCTGAAAGCAGAGATCCTGGCCAGATCTGGGGTAACGACAGCAGTGCGGGCCCAGCAGTATCACGGTTGGATGGGACCAGGCAGAAGACCCAAGGTATGACAACATTAGGAAGGAGGTGACTGAAATAGATGGGGTCCCCGTGGAAGGGAAAACCAAGGGACCAGGACCCTACTTCATAATGAAGAAGGATCTCTTATACCGGGTTGCACCAGTACAGGGGCAGAAGGTACAGCAGATCCTAGTACCTCAAAAACACCAGAACGCTGTATTAAATCTTGCTCATAGTCATCTTTTTGGGGGGCATTTGGGGGTAGAGAAGACCCTGGCACGAGTCCTACGAAGGTTCTTCTGGCCCGGAGTACATGAAGAAGTGTGGAGGTACTGTGCCTCCTGCCCTGAGTGTCAGCTGCACAGTCCCCGTCCCCACTTGAGGGCACCTTTAGTACCCCTTCCCATCATAGAGGTCCCCTTCGAGTGAATAGCCATGGACCTAGTGGGACCCCTGGAGAAGACGGCTCGGGGCCACCAATATATACTTGTTGTTTTGGACTATGCTACTCGCTACCCAGAAGCTGTCCCCCTGCGGAACACGGCCTCTAAAACTATAGCCAAAGAGCTGGTGGGGATCTTTGCCCGAATGGGGCTACCGAAGGAGATATTAACCGACCAAGGAACCCCATTTATGTTGAAGCCAATGAAGGACCTCTGTACGCTGCTCCATATACATACCCTGAGAACTTCGGTCTACCATCCGCAGACTGATGAGTTGGTAGAAAGGTTTAACCGAACCCTCAAGGCTATGATAAGGAAGGTGGTAAGTCGGGACGGGAAGGATTGGGACACCCTACTACCCTACCTTATGTTCGCGATCCGGGAAGTACCACAGGCCTCAACTGGGTTTTCCCCCTTCGAGTTATTATACGGGCATCACCCCCGTGGCATACTAGATATCGCCAAAGAGATCTGGGAAGAGGAACCCAATGAGGGGAGAAATATAATAGAGCATGTAATGCAGATGCGAGACCGGATAGCCCGGGTTACCCCTATTGTATGGGAACATTTGGAGAAGGCACAGGAGGCCCAGTGAACCCATTACAATCGCCAGGCAAAAGTGCGACAGTTCCAACCAGGGGATCGGGTTATGGTGTTGGTACCCTGGGGCCAGAGTAACAATGAGGCCCTATCGTGTGCCAGCTGCAAAAAGGGAGGAAATAAAAGCAGAAGTAAAAAAAATTCTGGAGTTGGGGATCATCGAAGAATCCCACAGTCAGTGGTCCAGCCCAATCGAGCTGGTGCCCAAACCTGATGGCACCACAAGATTTTGCAACGACTTCCGGCGACTAAATGAAGTATCCCAGTTCGACGCATACCCCATACCTCGCATAGATGAGCTAGTGGACCGTCTGGGTAATGCCTGGTACTTGCCTACCCTAGACTTGACAAAGGGGTACTGGCAGATTCCCCTTGCGGCAGATGCAAAGGAAAGACTGCGTTCTCTACACCAG
Source organism: Terrapene triunguis (assembly GCF_002925995.2). Lineage (NCBI taxonomy): Eukaryota > Metazoa > Chordata > Testudines > Emydidae > Terrapene > Terrapene triunguis. The sequence goes on from NW_020690567.1 coordinate 3,098, forward strand.
AGGGTCTTTTTCAATATACTGTCCTCCCTTTTCGACTACATGGGGCCCCAGATACCTTCCAGTGCCTCATGGACAAGCTATTACACCCGCATAACAGTTATGCTGCTGCCTACTTGGACGATTTGGTCATTCATACCCCAGACTGGGAAACCCACCTGGAGAAGGTGGAGGCAGTCCTCGATACCTTCAGGTGAGCTGGCCTTACAGCAAACCCTGCCAAGTGCCCTGTAGGGTTTACAGAGGCCAAATATCTTGGCTACATTGTGGGAAAAGGTCTGGTAAAACCCCAAGTGAACAAGTTAGAGGCCATCCAAAATTGGCCCCGACCAAGTCGCAAGAAACATGTCTGGGCGTTCCTAGGTGTGGTGGGGTATTACCGACAATTTATCCCCCACTTTGCCACAAGGGCAAGCCCCCTGACAGAGCTAGTGAAAGCCCGTGGACCTGATCTGGTGAGATGGTCTGATGCAGCAGAGGAAGCATTCACAGACCTACGGACTGCCCTCTGCAATAACCCCGTACTGATAGCCCCTGATTTCACCAAGGAGTTTATCCCGCAGACGGATGCATCGGAAGTAGGGTTGGGGGCTGTTCTATCACAGATGGTCGGGGATGAGGAACACCCAATTCTATACCTCAGTCGGAAACTCCTTCAAGGGAACAAAAATATGCAGTGGTGGAGAGAGAATGCCTCACTGTAAAATGGGCCATGGAAACATTGCGCTACTACCTGCTAGGGCGCAGATTTGTCCTCGTGACTGACCATGCCCCTCTTCAATGGATGCAGCAGAACAAGGAGAAGAACACAAGGGTAACCAGATGGTTCTTATCCCTCCAACTTTTCCAGTTCCGTGTACAACACAGAGAAGGGAGCCGTCATGGCAACGCCGATCGCTTGTCACGTGTACACTGTCTGGCGTCCCAAGCTGCCCAACCCCTTGGCGTTGAGCAGAGGGGAGGGATATGTGACAGACCCAGACCAGTGGGGTACAGGAGTCTGGTAGAGGGCAAATATACTGGTCACTGGATGAGTAGTTTCTGTTCCCTGAGTGACCAGAGCAGGGGCTGCACTAGAGTAATCAGGAACCTTCTAGAACCAGTTAAGGCAGGCAGGCTAATTAGAACACCTGGAGCCAATTAAGAAGAAGCTGCTAGAATCAATTAAGACAGGCTAATCAGGGCACCTGAGCTTTAAAAAGGAACTCACTTCAGTTTGTGGTGCGAGTGTGAGGAGCTGGGAGCAAGAGGTGCAAGGAGCTAAGAGTGAGAGCGTGTGCTGCTGGAGGAATGAGGAGTGCAAGCGTTATCAGACACCAGGAGGAAGGTCCTGTGAGACTAAGGAAGGTGTTTGGAGGAGGCCATGGGGAAGTAGCCCAGGGAGTTGTAGCTGTCATGCAGCTGTTACAGGAGGCACTATAGACAGCTGCAGTCCACAGGGCCCTGGGCTGGAACCCGGAGTAGAGGGTGGGCCCAGGTTCCCCCCAAACCTTCCAATTGACCTGGACTGTGGGTTCTTCCAGAGGGGAAGGTCTCTGGGCTGTTCCCCAACCCACATGTTGAATCTCTGAGGCAAGAAAATCCGCCAATAAGCGCAGGACCCACCAAGATAGAGAAGGAACTTTGTCACAATTTATAAAGCCAGATACAGTGGCAGTGTGTGTATGTGTGAGGGGGTATATGAATCTTTTTCACATGAGTTAGACTGAAATTAATTTTCAACAAGCCACAACATTGCCCTCAGATGGGAAAAGGTTCTGTCACCACTAATCTATGCCAGATTTGAACACATAATATAGATGTTCCATGGCTGTCACATTATTAATCATATTTAGAATTCCCATATATTCCAGTCCCCTCTATTCATCAATTTGACAGCCACCATTCAGAAAGTAAGGTGAACTCACCCTTTTCTGCTTAAGGCATATCAGTAAAATAAATACACAAAGTCAAATTTTCTACAAATGCACTTTGCACTGGCAAACTGTATAGCTGTACACTCCTAATGAGGGTGTCAACGGGGTTGGAGGATTTTCCAAAGCAGTGAGTCAGACTTGCCCAAGTCCCAGAAGTGAGATTGGTCACTGACTTCCATGGGACCAGGGTCAGAGTCTTAGGCCTGGTCTACACTAGGCGTTTATGTCGAATTTAGCGCCGTTACATCGAATTAACCCTGCACCCGTCCACACCACGAAGCTATTTAGTTTGACATAGAGCTCTCTCAAATTTGACTTCTGTACTCCTCCCCAACGAGAGGAGTAGCGCTAAATTCGAAATGGCCATATCGAATTAGGCTAGGTGTGGATGGAAATCGACGCTAATAGCTCCGGGAGCTATCCCACAGTGCACCACTCTGTTGACGCTCTGGACAGCAGTCCGAGCTCGGATGCTCTGACCAGCCACACAGGAAAAGCCCCGGGAAAATTTGAATTCCTTTTCTTGTCTGGGCAGTTTGAATCTCATTTCCTGTTTGGACATCATGGAGAGCTCTGCATCGTTGCCAGTGCTGCTGAGCTCGCCAT
>NW_020690568.1:0-1018 GCF_002925995.2 Terrapene triunguis
AATCGGAGCCTATATAAAAAAAAGACCCCAAAATCGGGACTGTCCCTAAAAAATCGGGACATCTGGTCGGGTGCCGGGAGCCTCCCTCCCACATGTTCTTGGGCATCTGGGTGAGGAGGATATGGAACTTGGCAAGGAGGGCAGGCGGTTACACAGTGGATGGAGCGGGGATCTGTACTCTATTTGCCTTTCTTGAAGCTACATCAGACGCCTCAGCATGTCTGTTTACTCCCCCATTAGCCTCAGCATCTCCTCCTGCGTGTTCCGATCATGCTCACTATATGCTTTCCTGGCCTCTGCCACCGAATGCCTCCATGCATTCAGCTGTGCCTTATCAGTGTGAGAGGACTGCATGAACTCTGAAAACATGTCATCGCGAGTGCGTTTTTTTCGCCTTCTAATCTGCGATAATCTCAGGGATGGAGTTACAGGAGAGGGGGGAAAGGGAGAGTAGACTTTTAAGAAGATACATTTCCGAGAACAAAAGGGAGACTCTTTCACAGTGAATCAAGCAATTCACCGCAGACAGCACGTACTTTAGGTACAAGGTTGCATTTTGCCTTTTATATTGAGCGCCTGCCGGTATGGTGACACATCACACACAGCTGCGCAACAGAATTGGTTTTGGAGGCAGCCATGGTAAGCCAAAGGGTACGTGGGGTTGGTTTCTTCCGTGTTCATAACATATGGGAATGGTTTCAAACTGCAGCACCCTCCTTTCCCATAGCAACCAATGCCGGTTGGGTTTGCCGTTTAAAAGGAGAGGCTGCGGTTACTGTTTAAAAGGAGGGACTGCGTCTTTGGGGTGGATGTGCAGCACACCCCTTCCTCTCCCTCCCCCCGTGGCTATTCTCTGGGTTGATCCCTTTTAGCCAAGCGCAAACAGCCCAGCATGCCTAATGGGTCTAATGTGTTGGGGCTCACCAAACAGAGGGGATTACTGGTCCCTTACAAAACTTCTCCCATTTCAACCATGAATGATATCACTCTCCTGAGGTTGACACAGTAAGATAAAGAC
>NW_020690569.1:0-8337 GCF_002925995.2 Terrapene triunguis
GGGTCTAGGAGTAGCGGGGGGGTCTGGGTCCGGGTGTTGCGGGGGGACGGGGCTGCTGCGAGCTGGGTCCGGGTGTTGCGTGTGTGTGTGTAGGGGGGGGGTGTCTCGCCTCCCGATTCCCGGCGGGTGTCGCGAGCTACCTCCCCCACCCGCAGAGACGAGCTCAGCAGCAGCCGCCTCGGCGTCCAGGCGCATGCGCGGGTCCCCGGGAGGGCGGGGCAGGCGAGCGGCGGCGTTGGTCCGATCCGGGTCGTACATCCTCTTGCTGCCGTCGCCGCCGGTGGGATCCGGGCTGCGCAGCATCCTCCGCCACCCCCCCCGCTCCGCCGCGCCCCCGCCAGGACCAGCCCGGCCGTTGCGCGTGCCCTACCTTGCGATGAGGCTGAGCAGCCGCGGCCGGGGATGCTGCGCGGCGGGCGGCAGAGAGCGCGGCCCGCCCCCGCCGCCGCCGCGGAGCCCCTTCGTGCACCAGCTGCGCCTCAGCGCCCTGCAGAAAGCCAAGGTGGGTGCCTGCTTCTCCCCCTCCCCCCGCCGGAGTGGTTGTGCCCGTCTGGCCGCGCTGGGGCGGGGAGCCCCGCTGCTGCCTTGCGGGGCCCCGCCGGGGTCACGGGGCCCATGGCCCGGCTGAACCGCTAACGTGCTGCCCGCCCAAAGTGTTGCCGCCTTCCCCGCGGGACCCCGCCTGGCTCACCAAGCCCCTGCCGCCCCGGGGCGCTTGGCAAATCCTCTGCACTGCGCTGGCCCCAGTGTGAGCCCCAGAGGAAAGACCTGCTAGAAACATCTAGTTTACGTGAACTGCTTAATAAATGGACTAAGGGGGAAATTTGAAAACAAACATCATTCAACACATCTTTTAACAGGCAAAAAGTCTTCTGTGTGTGCAAGTGTATATTCACAGGAGTTGTGTGCAAGTAAGAATTTTTTATACAACATTTGTCAGCAGTGACTTGGAGGCGCAATTTTTAACCCAGTGAAATAAATACGTTTCATCATCGTTTGGTTTTCATATTTGTGAGGGGCTAGCTACATTATTGCCTATCACATTGCTCATAAATTTCCCTGAGTGCATGGATAATGTATGTATTCTTTTGCATGCAAAATACATCCCAAGACAAGAAAACAGTGATAAGAAACAAATGTTTCCAAATTAAAAGTGACCTTTTTCTAGATTGAGGGTGGGATGGGCTTGGGGGGATTGTATGATTTGAGAAGGACAGTTGGGAGAATTGCCTTTCATAAGCTGTAGACTATGGTGACACTTTGAATGTTTGCAAGTTCTTTCTTGGTTAAGCCTTTTTTTTTTTTTTTTTTTTTACTTTAAGGATATGGTGTTTGAGTAATGCATTTCACTAAAAAGGAGTGAGCCATCCATGGGTCATTATGACATGAAAGTTAATAGATCACAAAAATAATGATTTTGTTTTGTTGTTGTAACCACATGGTAACAAAATATCGTCATTGGAAGTAATGAACGTCTACTCTTCTAGTAGAATTTTGAAAGGAGATATTCTTAATTTCCTAAGAAATTATATATTCCTCTTGAGTGCAAGTATAATGTTTTTCAGATGGGAAGTCAAGAATTCAGAAGTAAGTAAATGCCAGAACTGAGGTAGCCTATGCAACTTTAATTCAGTGCCCTTGTGAGCATACAGCTTCTAATAACATGACTGCTTACTGTCTTTTCCACTGGACCCCTGCCTCATTCAGTTCATAAGACGGATGGTGCTCACTGAATGAATAGCTATTCATTATTTCTTTTTATCCTTGTCATTCAGTGTGTGGCTCCAGGCTTTATTAATGATCTGCCATTCAAACTCTGCACTAAATTAATTTCCTCATGGTCTTTTCTTCCTAAAGCATTCCTCACTAACATCTGAGTTTTCACAAACATTAGTAAACTACCTGACAGGGATATTGTAAAGATTAAACTGTTATTTTTAAAGTTGGCTGAAAAAGGGAATCCCTTTCTGTGAAAAATGTTGCATTTAAAAAAAATTGCATTTGAATTCTGCTGAAAATGTGAACTATTTTTACGGAATGGGATTTAAAGCAAAATTTTGATTAGGGCGAGTGGAACCAGAATTTTCTGGCTGCCTCTTCTCCCCCCAGGCTGTTGCTACTTCCCCTTGTTAAATTGACAAGAGCCTTCCACTGGGCTGCTGAAGAGGCAGAGCACTTCAGCACTTTGACTCCCCACCTTCTCCTTAGGCCTGGGGAAAAAGAAGCAGACCACCTGGTTTCTTTTCCTCTCCCAAAGTTGGAGAGGAGGTGGGGAGGCAAGGCAGAGTGCCCTGGTGTTCTGCCCCTCTCTCTTTCTCCCAGAGCTAGCCCTCCTGGAAATCTTTTGTCAGTTTCACTGGAAGAAAGTGAAATTGATAACAGCAATTCAGGCAGGCAGCCATGGAGCCATCATTTCTATTTTCTCAATGGAAAACTGAAATTTTTCTCAAAGAAAATTTTGGTTTTGACAAAAGGGCATTTTCTGGCAGAAAAGCATTTTGACAAAAAACTTTCAAGGAGCTCTAGGTGTTTTTCCTAATTTATGATCTTGGCGAAGACTCCCATCTTTAAAGTGTTGACTGATTTTGGATGCGCAAGCTGACATGCCTTGGGCTTGATTTTTTTGATAGTATTTAGGGTTTTTTTATAGCATTTTATATGTTCAAAATACAGCTCACAGGTACTTAAGTGGTAGATGTGAGGCTCAGCCCTTCTGCAAATGAGGCCCCAAGATGTCCCAAGTTAAACAATCATCAGATGATGCTACCTGTGGAAAAGTTTTTGGTTTAAGTCACTTTCTCAGCATTACATAGAAACTGAGGCACTGACAAGGACAGATTTCAATTTAGGGTGGATTCAGATGTTTTAACCAACCTTTTCTTTCTTACAATATCTGGCCTCATTCTCTACCTTCTTATGGCTCTGTGGGAGGGATGTCCTGTTCCTGCTGGTGCTAGAGGAGGAGCCTGATGGTGGTGGTGCATGGCTTCTGCTTAGCTGTTGCTGGGAGGGAGAGGAAGTGGTGTGGAGCTCTCTCTCCACCCCATTCACTCCCCAACTGTTTCTGCTGACTGACTGCATGCCTCCAGCTGCCTGGGGCTATGCAGCATAACTTCCTGCTTCCTTGCAAAATGCATATGGGTACATGTGCTCCCCCTTGAACTTTCCACCCCTTTCTTCCCTCAGCCTGCACTGGGCTGGTGGGCCTCCTTCTGCCTGACCACCTGCCCCTGCCCCCCACTTTGTGTTTCGCTGTTCTCACCCATTTTGCATTGGTCCCCCCTCCCAACCTTGTGATTTGCTGCTCCCACCTGTCTGTCTCAGGCAGATCTGTCCCCTTTGCAGCTCTCTGCTCCTGCCCATCTGTCTCATGTGGGTCCCCCCCACCTTTGCAGTTTGCTGCTTCCATGGGTCCCCTGTCTCTTTGTGGTTCAGTGCTCCCATCTGTCTATCTCATATGAGTCCTCCCAGCCACGCTTGTGGTTTGCTGCTCCTGCCCATCTTGTGTGGTGCCTCTTGTGATCGCCTCTCTCCCACTGTTTGTTGCTGATTGCCATTCCTAGCCCACTTGTCCTGTGTATTTGTGCATGCCTGTACTTGTTTCTTCCTTCCCCATTGTGATGTTCCCCTCTGGTGTTGTCTGGGCCAGTGATCTGCTAGGCCACTCCAATCCTTGACTCTGGGAGCCAGCCTTACCCTGTTCTGCTGTGAGAACCCCCACTCCTGGACTGTTCACGCATAGCCTCTGTCATGTAAGCTGCTCCCAGCTACTTGCAAGCGAATGACACTAGCCAATATCTCCGGTCCCAGACGCAACCCTAGGAACCTCCATCTTGCAGTGTCCAGTAATGCCTGCTGGACGCTGCAAGCTTATATAAGTTCGTCAATTTAGCAAAAAAAATCGATATGTACCAGGCTTGTTATCTCAAATGGAGTCTCTGACACACTTCAAACCAAATGCACTGCTTCAGGTAGAATAAACAAACAAAATTATGAACTACAAAGATAGATTTTAAGTGATTATAAGTCAAAGCATAACAAGTCAGATTTGATCAAATGAAATAAAAGCAAAACGCATTCTAAGCTGATCTTAACACTTCCAGTGTCCTTACAAACTTAGATGCTTCTCACCACAGGCTGGCTGGTTACTTTTCAGTCAGGCTCTCTCCTTTGATCAGCACTTCAGTCGCTTGGTGGTGGTGTCTCTAGATGTAGGTGAAAGAGAGAGAGCATGGCAAAATGTCTCTCCTTTTATCATGTCCTTTCTTTCCTCCTGGCTTTGCCCCCACCTCCCTTCAGAGTCAGGTGAGCATTACCTCATCACAGTCCCAAACTGCCCAAAGGAAGGGGGTGACTCCCTTGAGGATCTAAGAGATTCTTTTGTTGTTGCCTAAGCCAGTGTCCATTGTTTCTGTGAGGCTGGGCTGGGTTTGTCCCATCCATGCCCTGACAAGGTGTGAACTGCCTCTCTGTTCTTGTGGAGTTTTTGCATGGGCTTGTTTTAAGCCATGAGGATACATTTTCCGCCTCATAACTATATACGTGAAATTAAACCTTACTCTAACATTACCTTAACAGTTACTATAACATCACTGTAACAGCCATGCTCAGTGCATCATGAGCCTTCTGAAGACACTGAACATGACAAACTTGCATTGGATACCACACAATCATTTTATAAAGATGAACATGTGGGTGCTGAGTGTTCCCCCGAGTTACAGAGCGTCGCACCCATCTACTGCACTTTTCTGTTTATATATTCTCCCTCACTCCCAGTGCAGCTCGAGTCGATCGTCTTTCCCCACATATTGTTTGCTCTATTCCCTATCATTTGTTTGATTAACTTTGCATTTATGCCTTCTTTACGCATACGCAGGCTAGTGGGGAGGAGTGGTTAGCCTCTTCCCCTCTCCTCCTCTGGTGGCTGTTCCCCTCACCTGAACTTGATGGCGGACCTGGAAACAGCCATGGGTGAGGCTTCTGCTCCAGCAGCTTTGTCTGTGGATGGAAGGGAGGCGCTGCAAGAGAATCCCTGGCCACTATCATCACTCCACTTTGGCTCTCTCCGCCATCTACCCCCAGGTCTACGACCAACACCTTTTCCAGTGTCGTCATCATCTCCACCAGCAAGGCTGCGGAAAACACAGACAGGGACTCCACTGCCAAAACTGTGACCACCTATGGAGCCCCCTCAGGCAGCAAGAAGGACCATGGCACAATAAAAGGAAAGAGCCTGCCCAGAAGGCTCCTTCTGCAGCAGTCGTTGCTACTACTGCTGCTCTGCTGTCAGCTGCGGCTCCCCCTCCACCCTTCTGTCCCTTCCACCAGCTCTGGGGGTGCTGCCAGAGCTCATGGCTCCCAACCCAGTAACCATAACACCTATTACCAAAGCAGCAAGCACTGAGTCCATTGTGGTGCCCACGCCTGGTGCTGTGGAGGAGCCCCCTGACTGCGTCCCTCTAATTCCTGTGACTGATGGTGCTGCCCTCAGCAGTGTGGCCACTGTGGACCCCAATCTTATTCCTGACCCTTTCCCTTTATGGCACTCCAGGGTGCAATCCAGACCAGTGAGGGGCTATGTCACCCTTGCTCTGCAAACTGGGGTGCCTCACAATTCTTTGCTGCTGTAGCTCCCAACCTTGTAGGTAACACCCTGAGTGTCTATGTATAGCTGCATCCTGCCAGCCACACATCAGTCACACTCTGGCTTCCACCAGCCTTGGTTACCACTTGCGGGATGACACCAACCCAGTCACAGATTTCCCCCCAAAATGTGTATTCTGCACTATCCAACCCTCTCCTGGAACCGTAGTTTGTTGCAACTCTAAGGAATCAATATACAACAGTCTGCTACTTTAAAATGAAGTTCCCAGACAACTCACAACACTGGATTAATTTTAATTAAAGAATAAAACAAGTTTATTTAACTACAAGAAGTTAGGTTTTAAGTTAGTACAAGTATAAGGCATTACATTCAGAAATGGCTACAAGAGAAATAAAGATAAAACACTTCCTAGTACTAACTTAACAAACTAGACTTGGTTCAAGGTGAAGTCTCTTACCCCGTTTTCCAAGTAACACTGCTGACCAAACTCTCAGGGGAGGGTCTGCTCCCAAAGTCCAACAGCTGTTTATTTTGTCATCCTAGGTGAAAAGGAGAGACATGAACAGGGAGAGATACCTTGGGGAGTTTTGCCCATTGCTCTTTTTGGTTCAGTCACTCTTTGAAATGTAGTTTCCTGAGGGTTATCCCCAGTGGTGAGCTGGAGCCGGTTCGCAGGAACCGGTTGTTAAATTTAGAAGCCTTTTAGAACCGGTTGTCCGGGACGGTCAGAGGGCGGGGAACAGGGGGATTGAATGGGGGCAAGGGTCCCGGGCGGGGGCAGTCAGGAAGGAGCAGGGGTTGGATGGGGTGGTGGGAGGTAGTCAGGGGCAGGGATTCCAGGGGCAGTCAGGGGGCAGAGAGAAGGGGTGGTTGGATGGGGCAGGGGTCTCGGGGGGCCATCAGGAATGAGACGAGGTGTTGGATGGGGTGGCGTGCGGCAGTCAGGGGACAGGGAAGGGGGGTTGATGGGTCTGGGGGGGTGTCAAGGAATGCGGGGGGTTGGATGGGGCAGGAGTCCCGGGGGCGGGGGTGGGCCACGACCCCCTCGTAGGGTGAGGAGGGAACCGGTTGTTAACATTTTGGCAGCTCATCATTGGTTATCCCTAGATAAAGGTAATTCCTGCTGTGAAGTTGGAGTCAGGGAGTCTGATGGTGAAAGAGGTTCCATGCTGCTGTTTGCTAAAATGCAGATCTGTTTGTTTCTGCCCCTGTCCTTAACAAAGAATGGCCATTTGATGGCATACCCTGAGTCTTCGCAGGTGCCAATTACTCTAGACCTTGGGTGGGGGGTACTCTGTGATCCTGTGACATTTCTCAGGAGATTGATGCCAATCCACATACTGAAGCCAGATGGTGGCTGGAGATGAGAGGGCAGGCTGTACTTTAGGCACTCATCGAGTTTTCAGGTGGCCTGACAACCTTGTTGTCCCTAGACTGATGGCCTGAGGTGCTGGGGGTTGCTGACATGCTAGGTCACCTGCTGCATCTCTGGGTCTGGGTGGGAGGGACTCAACCTCATTTACTCTGGTACTGGGCCTGAAGCGGGTGTGATTCTATCAGCAGGCATCCACCTTCCTCAGCATCTTGGATCCTTGCAAGTGTCTGGTTCTAGGTGGGGAATTTAACTCCATCCTGTCAAGTATCAGAAGGGTAGCCGTGTTAGTCTGGATCTGTAAAAAGCGACAGAGTCCTCATGCGTCTGACGAAGTGGGTATTTACCCACGAAAGCTTATTCTCCAATATGTCTGGTAGTCTATAAGGTGCCACAGGACTCTTTGTGGCTTCTAACTCCATGCTGGACCATGTTGGGAGATAGAAGTGCCAGACCACTGTGGATATTCTCATGAAGATCATTGACCATTACTTCCTGATCCACCCACCCAGACATCTCTACCAATTTGGCTTGGTGGAGGAGACTCTATCATGCCATTTGCAGCAGGATCACTTCTACGTCTCCTGTTTTAACATCTTGTGGGCCCACATCTCCAGCATCAGCAAGGCCCTCTTCTTGGACCACCACCTGGTGGTTGTGACAGTCTCTTTAACTCCTGAGCAGCCATGGCCAGCCAACTGGCATTTCAACAACAGCATGCTGGAAGCCATGGCTTCATGGCATCCTTCTGGGAATTCTGGCTGGTCTTGTGCGGGCAGAGGCACATCTTTCCCTAGATGCAGAGGTGGTGGGATGTGGGGAAGGTAGGTGCCTGGCTCCTCTGCCACGACTACACCCAGGGAGCCAATTGGAGGAGGGGTTTTGTGATAGAGCATTTGGAACGGGAGGTTTTGGAGCTGGAGGGCCACCTGGCTGCTTGCCCTGGAGATCCATCCATCTGCGGAGTGTGTTGGGAGAAGCAGGGTGGGCTCTGGGTTCTAAATTACCATGGGCCAAAGGTACTTTTGTTCAGTTGCAAATCCACCTCCTTCAGGAGATGGATTCTGATTCCCACTTTTTCTATATCTGGAGAGGAAGAGCAGTGCCAAAAATCACATCTCATGGCAGGGGTCGGCAAGTAGTGATGCGTGAAAGGTTGAGCACTTTCTATGCTAACTTCTTCTTCCCACATCTGACCGATGCTGATGCTTACGAGTCCTGTGGGGTAAAATCTCTATGGTCAATGTAGGTGACAGGGACTGGCTGGAGCTTTCTCTCACTCTGGCCAAGTTTTTGGAAACCCTTTGTCTGATGCTGTCAAGGCTGTATCCCCACTTTGAACTTTAGGGTTCAAATGTAG
>NW_020690570.1:0-3222 GCF_002925995.2 Terrapene triunguis
GGGAGGTTTCCGGCCCAGCGTAGGCGTCGCTCTCTGGGCCCCGCTCGCTCTGGTTTCTGTGACTCACGTCCGGTGGGGGCTGCCTGGATCCTGCCGCCCCGCGGGGTCGGGGTCTCACTCCGGGACCCCTGCAGCCCCCCGGCGCCATGGCTCTGCACCGGCTCTGCCTTTACCTGCTCAGCTGCTCCGGTAAGGGGGACCTGCCCCTCCTGCCCCCCGCCCAGGGGTCCTGCAGCCGGGGATGGGCCCGGGATACAATCGTCCCTTCCCCCGCCCTGGAGTGGGGTCCCACCTCGGCCCCCCCCCCCGGGTGTGGGGAATTCCCCTGATCCCCTCCTGGGTTATCGCTTCACCCCCCCTTCTGTCCATCCCTCCCCCACTCCCCTCCGCCCGGGGGGGTCCAGCCATGCCCGGCCCATCGCCCCATCAGCCCGTTGGAGCCAGGACCCCCGACCCGGCCTCATCCCGGCTACGATCTCGCCAGAGCCCCGTCCGCAGGGAAGTCGCCCTCCCTGGTCTGACGTGACCCCTCCCAGCCGCTCTACCCGCCTGGACACCCCGAGTGGTTCCCGGCGCGGCCGCCACTGACACGTGGAGCCCGGCGAAAAGAGACCCAAAAACCTCCCGTTTTTCTGGTTTTCATCTCACTGTTTTTTTGATATTTCCCCCTTTTTTTGCTCCCCCAAAATCATATTTGGCTTTTTCAAAGTCAGACACACCGGGCGAGGTAAGAGCTGTTATGGACCGACCGGGAGACGCTGCCGAGGCCCTCGGGGCATTCGGGGCGTTGTCTTTTGGGTGGAAAACCCCCAGAATGTTTCCTCAAGGAATCTAGGGAAAAAATGAACCGACCCACCCCACCAAGCAGTGAGAATCGCCCAAAGCCGCTTAAATATTCCCTCCTTGGCTGTTTCCAAAACCGAGAAAACCCCAAATAATTCTGTAAAAGGGTTTGATGAAAAACCCAACATTCCCGCCCCCCCCCCACACTTTTGAAAACCCCAACGTTGTCCGCCGAAAAATGTCCCTGGAAAATCCCTTTTTCTGAACAAGGTTTTTCATTTTGGAAACCAGATGTTTTCGGGGTGGGGATAAAAAGCAACAGAAGTTGACAAAGCCCCCCAAATGATTCCCCTAAAACGTGCCTGGAAAAGACCAAGTCTAACGTTAGCCCCATGAGCCCGCGTTTGCAGAATCCAGCCTGTGTGACTTAATCTTAATCTAATCTGGATTCTTTCATCTTTATTTAATCCACATTTTCTTGGGTTTTGACCGACGACAGTCACTGAATGAGAAATGGAACCATCTTGCCGGAAACGAACAATTCTCCCCTGCCAATTTTCAGGGCGGCAAAGAAAGCGCCATTTTTAGTCTCAACTTGCCAGCTCACGATTTGGTTTGGACGCTATTCGGTGTTTTCCTGAACACTCCGGCTTCTGCAGGTCTACAGGGAACGGTCAGTTTTTCTTTTATAAAAACCCAGCAAGTTCCCAGCATTTTGTATGGTGGAGAAACATTCAAAAATGGGAATTCTGAACCTGCAAAAGGTAGAAAGACAAAGATTTCCTCTTTTTCCCCCCTAAATCTTGTGAATTTTAGGCAAATCTCATGAGTTTTTGGGGAGGTTAAATCGTGGCCGGGGTTAGCAATGCTGCTGACTGAATTTGACGGGGCAAATTGTGCTGTTCAATTGAAGATTATGCCTCAGTGTTTGCGTGATAAGAGCCGTGAGCAAGCGAAGCGGCTTCCAACGGAGCTGGTTAATAACCCTGGTTTTTTCAGTGGCCAATTCCAATGTGCAAGCACAAGTCAGGCTCCGCCGTGAATCACGAGACGGACTTTGAAAAAAATCCCGGTTGTAAAAAAGAATCCACCTGGGCGTTGTCTGTCTTTGCCTCTCCTTTTCCAAGCCGCGAGGTTCCGTAAAAACCTTCCGTCAAAACGTTTTTCGGTGGGAAAAGGCTTTTCCGTTACATTACATTCTCAGCCCAGATTTGCGGGTTCTCAGCGAATGCCGCAAACCTGGACGAGGCCCAAGCAAAGCGTTTCTGTTCCCGTCGAAGATTTTCCATCGGGGAAAAAATAGATATTTTCGCAGTCGCGTTCACTGGGTTTTCTCCACAACCCAAAGGGCTAGAAACCGTTTTGGGGTTTTTTTTGGTAAACAAAAGCTGAACGTGTGACGTATCCACACAACACCGAGACCAGGAGCTGCAGAAAAACACCAGGATAAAATCGCCAGAATTGGCAACAACATCACGGGAGCGTCTTGTGCGTTTAATGTGGAGAATACGTTAAGTGACGGAAGGACCAAAGCCGGGTGTTAAACATGGCTTTATCCGAGGGAAGGCGACGATGGAGGGAGAAGATTTCTGATATTCGAGGGCTCCTCCGTCCGCCAGACAGCAGCTGAACCAGCTCCAAGCTGAAGCCAGACAAATTCAGACCGGGAACCCGACTAACAGTCGAGGGGTAATTAACCGTCGGAGCAGCTTCCCGACGGCCGTGGTGGATTGGGCAGCGCTCGGACCCTGCACTTTACAGCTGGGGATTGTCCGACAAGACCCAGATATGGAGACCTTAGAGACGGCCGCCACACGAGGGGTTGGAGGGTGGGAGAAACGCCCGAGAGAGGGAGACATAAGGAGCTCCATCCGTTCAGCGCCCCCGGCCGAAGATCCAGAGGGGACCCTCTCAGGGCGAGATACGCGGCCCCGAACGGCTCTTTCTCCCACCGGAGAAGGGCTGCCCAAGGCCCGAAGGGGGAAATGAAAGCCAGACGCGTTCCCATTAGAAAGAAGGCTCCAATGTTTCGGAGTGAGGGGGATGGGCCATTGGAAAGACCCACCGAGGGAAGCGGTGGGTTGTCCAACTCCAACCCGGAGGCCGTCCTCGAAGCCGCGTTGGCCAAGGACCAGCCGGAGGCAGCTGGGTGGAATTGAGTGCCGGGGGGAGACCAGGCTCGAGGGCCAAATGTTGTGTCTACTTAGCGTTGCCCCTAAGAAATGCGAGTGAAGTGGCCGAGGGAGGCCGGGCGCTTGGACAATCGCCTTTGGCCAACCCCCTCGGCGTTCCCTCCCCGGCTCTGGGAGGGGAGTGGGGGCTGGTGGTTAGAGTGGGGTGGGGGCTGGGAGCCCGGACTCCTGGGTTCTCTCCCCAGCTCTGGGAGGGGAGCGGGGGCTGGTGGTTAGAGCAGGGGGGGCTGGGAGCCAGGACTCCTGG
>NW_020690571.1:0-4651 GCF_002925995.2 Terrapene triunguis
AAACAGGAGGCCCATGAAAGAGAAGAAAAAGCCAAACAGGAGGCCCACAAGAGAGGGATGGAGCTGAAAGAAAAAGAGATGGAACTGGAAGCAGCAAGGACTAGGCAGGATGCAGCAGACCATCCTAACAACTCCTCTCCAGGTACCACTTCCCATCCCAGGAAATTCCCCACCTACAAGGCAGGCGATGATACTGAGGCCTTCTTAGAAAATTTTGAAAGGGCCTGTCTTGGATACAGCATCCCTCTAACCCAGTACATGGTAGACCTGAGGCCGCAGCTCAGTGGACCCTTAGCAGAGGTGGCGGCTGAAATGCCTAAGGAACACATGAACAGTTATGAACTTTTTAAAAACAAGGCCAGACTCAGAATGGGGCTAACACCCGAGCATGCCCGTCGGCGGTTCAGAGCCCTAAGGTGGAAACCAGACGTGTCATTTACCCGACGTGCCTACCACATTGACAAAAATTGTGATGCCTGGGTATCAGGAGCAAATGTTAAATCTCTGGAAGATCTGCTTTCCCTAGTAAAAATGGAGGAGTTTTTAGAGGGTGTTCCTGAGGAAATAGAAAGGTACATCCTAGATAGGAAGCCCAAAACTGTAACTGAGGCGGGGGAGATTGGAGCCAAATGGGTGGAGGTGACAGAAAAGAAAAAAGCTAGTAGCAGTTGGAGCGAATATCAGAAGGGGCAAGCCGAAACAAAACCTTATCACCGGGGACAACCCAAGGCCCCACCCACCTCCCAAGGGAAACCCCAGACGCCTTCTCACCCCACCACACCAGTCTCCATCAACCAACATCGCCCCGGTGATACCTTAGCAGGGCGATGTTTTAAATGTAATGAACTGGGGCATATAAAGGCTCACTGCCCCAAGAACCCCAACCGATTACAGTTCATTACACCCCAGTCACACCAAAGATCCCCAGACCCAGATGCCTCTCTCATACCCTCGGAGCGAAGGGAAACCTTGAGAGTGGGCGGAAAGAAAGTTATCGCTTGGAGGGATACTGGGGCACAAGTGTCAACTATCCACCAATCCCTAGTGGACCCCAAACTCATCAACCCGGAGGCTACAGTGACAATTCAACCCTTCGTGTCACAGTCTGTAACCTTGCCTACAGCCCAGTTGCATGTCCAGTACAAGGGCTGGGCAGGAATGTGGACTTTTGCAGTCTATGACAATTATCCCATCCCCATGCTGCTGGGGGAAGACTTGGCCAACCATGTGAAGCTAGCCAAGAGGGTGGGAATAGTTACCCGCAGCCAGGCTAAGCAAGCTTTCACCCCCATCCCTGTTCCTGAGCCGTCCACCAGAGCCCCGTCGGTGTTACCGGAGACCCAAACACAGGTGGTGGAACCGGATCCCCTGCCAACGACTGCAACAGCCGTAGTGGATCCAATCCCAGAGACCCAGCCAAAGCCAGTTCCGGAACCGGAACTGACAACGCAACCAGCACCAGAACCATTGCCAGCACTGAGTCCAGCGCTTGCAAACCCGTCTACAACTCCAATGCCAGAGGGCACCAGCGAGCCTGAACTGGCGGAAGCAGCAGATAACCCTACCCAAGAGGCTCAGCCAGAGCCTGAAATACCACATAGTGCACCAGCGGACAGCGGTTCACAGTCAATGGAAACAGCCCCAGCACCTGCATCGCTTCCAGAGGGACCAAGCCCCAGTCCACAGTCCAAGGAGGAACTGATGTCTCCAGCATCAAGGGAACAGTTCCAGGCCGAGCAGGAAGCAGATGACAGCCTTCAGAAAGCTTGGGCGGCGGCGCGGAGCACCCCACCGCCTCTCAGCTCTTCTAACCGATCCCGGTTTGTTGTAGAACAAGGACTTTTATACAAGGAGACTCTTTCTGGTGGGCACCAGGAAGACTGGCATCCTCAAAGACAGTTGGTAGTTCCCACTAAGTATCGGGTAAAGCTCTTGAGCTTAGCCCATGATCATCCCAGTGGCCATTCTGGGGTGAACAGAACCAAAGACCGGTTGGGGAAGTCCTTCCACTGGGAGGGAATGGGCAAGGACGTTGCTAATTATGTCCGGTCTTGTGAGGTGTGCCAACGAGTGGGAAAGCCCCAAGACCAGGTTAAAGCCCCTCTCCAGCCACTACCCATAATTGAGGTCCCATTTCAGCGAGTAGCTGTGGATATTCTGGGTCCTTTCCCAAAGAAGACACCCAGAGGAAAGCAGTACGTACTGACTTTCATGGGTTTTGCTACCCGATGGCCGGAAGCTGTACCCTTAAGCAACACCAAGACTAAAAGTGTGTGCCAGGCATTAGCAGACATTTTTGCCAGGGTAGGTTGGCCCTCCGACATCCTTACAGATTCGGGAACTAATTTACTGGCAGGGAACATGAAAAACCTGTGGGAAGCTCATGGGGTGAATCACTTGGTTGCCACCCCTCATCACCATCAAACCAATGGTCTGATGGAGAGGTTTAATGGAACTTTGGGGGCCATGATACGTAAATTCGTAAATGAACACTCCAATGATTGGGACCTAGTGTTGCAGCAGTTGCTTTTTGCCTACAGGGCTGTACCACATCCCAGTTTAGGGTTTTCACCATTTGAACTTGTGTATGGCCGCGAGGTTAAGGGGCCATTACAGTTGGTGAAGCAGCAATGGGAGGGGTTTACGCCTTCTCCAGGAACTAACATTCTAGACTTTGTAAGCAACCTACAAAACACCCTCCGACACTCTTTAGCCCTTGCTAAAGAAAACCTAAAGGATGCTCAGGAAGAGCAAAAGGCCTGGTATGATAAACATTCCAGAGAACGGTCCTTCAAAGTAGGAGACCAAGTCATGGTCTTAAAGGCGCTCCAGGCCCATAAAATGGAAGCGTCGTGGGAAGGACCATTCACGGTCCAGGAGCGCCTAGGAGCTGTTAACTATCTTATAGCCTCCCCCACCTCCAGCATAAAGCCTAAGGTATACCATGTTAATTCTCTTAAGCCCTTTTATTCCAGAGAATTAAACGTTTGCCAGTTTACAGCCCAGGAAACAGATGACGCGGAGTGGCCTGCAGGTGTCTACTACGAAGGAAAAAGGAATGGTGGCGTGGAAGAGGTGAACCTCTCCACGACCCTGGGACGTCTGCAGCGACAGCAGATCAAGGAGCTGTGCACAAGCTTTGCACCGATTTTCTCAGCCACTCCAGGACGGACCGAACGGGCATACCACTTCATTGACACAGGTAATGCTCACCCAATTAGAACCCCACCCTACCGGGAGTCACCTCATGCCCAAGCGGCTATACAAAGGGAGATCCAGGACATGCTATAGATGGGTATAATCCGCCCCTCTACCAGTGCATGGGCATCTCCAGTGGTTCTAGTTCCCAAACCAGACGGGGAAATACGCTTTTGCGTGGACTACCGTAAGCTAAACCCGCTAAGGAAAGGTCAGCCTTCGTCACCCAGGCAGGGGTGTATGAATTCAATGTACTCCCTTTCGGGTTGCGAAATGCACCCGCCACCTTCCAAAGACTTGTAGATGGTCTCCTAGCGGGATTGGGAGAATCTGCAGTTGCCTACCTCGATGATGTGGCCATTTTTTCTGATTCATGGACAGAACACCTGGAGCACCTGGAAAAAGTCTTCGAGCGCATCCGACAGGCAGGACTAACTGTTAAGGCTAAAAAGTGTCAAATAGGCCAAAACAGAGTGACGTACCTGGGGCACCAGGTGGGTCAAGGAACTATAAATCCCCTACAGGCCAAAGTGGATGCTATCCAAAAGTGGCCGGTTCCAAAGTCAAAGAAACAGGTCCAATCCTTCTTAGGCTTGGCCGGATATTATAGGCGATTTGTACCACACTACAGCCAAATCGCCGCCCCGCTGACAGATCTAACCAGAAAGAAACAGCCAAATGCAGTTCAGTGGACTGATAAGTGTCAAAAGGCCTTTAACCAGCTTAAGGCAACACTCATGTCTGACCCTGTGCTAAGGGCCCCAGACTTTGACAAACCGTTCCTAGTAACCACAGATGCGTCCAAGCGAGGCGTGGGAGCAGTTTTAATGCAGGAAGGACCGGATCAAGAATTCCATCCTGTCGTGTTTCTCAGCAAAAAACTGTCTGAGAGGGAAAGCCACTGGTCAATCAGCGAAAAGGAATGCTACGCCATTGTGTACGCGCTGGAAAAGCTACGCCCATATGTTTGGGGACGGCGTTTCCAACTACAAACAGACCATGCTGCGCTACAGTGGCTTCATACCGCCAAGGGAAATAACAAAAAACTTCTTCGATGGAGTTTAGCTCTCCAAGATTTTGATTTTGAAATACAACACATTTCGGGAGCTTCTAACAAAGTGGCTGATGCACTCTCCCGGGAAAGTTTCCCAGAGTTAACTGGTTAACAATTGTTCTTGGAATGAAACATATTGTTAGTTTTTATATAATCAGTAGTATGTCTAAAGGTACATGTGTCTTATTAACTCTGTTTTCTCCTAGAACTCCAGGAAGAAATCACAGCCAGTGTGGAACCGAACGTCCAACACTATCTGTGATTTGGGGGGCGTGTCATAACTATAAAGGGAAGGGTAACAGCTCTCGGTGTACAGAGACTCCAAATCCTTTTACCTGTAAAGGGTTAAGAGGCTCGGGTAACCTGGCTGACACCTGACCCCAAGGACCAATAAGGAGA
>NW_020690572.1:0-1093 GCF_002925995.2 Terrapene triunguis
TGGAGAGCAGAGCTGAAGGTAGATGCATATCTTATCTCTCCTTGCCTGAAGGCAGAGGTGTTAAGTTTTTTTAACGAGGTCCTTTGTTAAGAGAAGGGTTCAAAGGGAGCAAACTTTGACTGACTGGTAAAGATAATTTACAAGTTGAATTGTTTTTTTTTTCTTTTTACATCCTCGGGAGTAGCTTGTTAGAAAGTCTCTGTTAACTCAGCAGCAGCCAGAGCTAAGTACATCCCAATTTCAGTCAACTGCAGAGGGGTGTGACCCAGCACAAGAAAACCAGGAAAATGACTACCAAAGAAGAAAAAGCTAAAGAGGAGGCCCACAAGAGAGCTATGGAGCTGAAAGAAAAAGAGATAGAGCTGAGAGACAGAGAAGAGAAAGCCAAAGAGGCGGCCCACAAGAGAGAGATAGAGCTGAGAGACAGAGAAGAGAAAGCCAAAGAGGCGGCCCACAAGAGAGAGATGGAGCTGAAAGAAAAAGAGATGGAACTGGAAGCAGCAAGGACTAGGCAGGGTGCATCAGACCATCCTAACAACTCCTCTCCAGGTACCACTTCCCATCCCAGGAAATTCCCTACCTACAAGGCAGGCGATGATACTGAGGCCTTCTTAGAAAATTTTGAAAGGGCCTGCCTTGGATACAACATCCCTCCACCCCAGTACATGGTAGAGCTGAGGCCGCAGCTCAGTGGACCCTTAGCAGAGGTGGCGGCTGAAATGCCTAAGGAACACATGAACAGTTATGAACTTTTTAAAAACAAGGCCAGAATCAGAATGGGGCTAACACCTGAGCATGCCCGTCGGCGGTTCAGAGCCCTAAGGTGGAAACCCGATGTGTCATTTACCCGACATGCCTACCACATTGGGAAAAATTGGAATGCCTGGATATCAGGAGCAAATGTTAAATCTACGGAAGAGTTGCCCTTCCTATTGCAAATGGAGCAGTTTTTAGAGGGTGTTCCTGAGGAAATAGAAAGGTACATCCTAGATGGGAAGCCCAAAACTGTAACCGAGGCGGGGGAGATTGGAGCCAAATGGGTGGAGGTGACAGAAAAGAAAAAAGCTAGTAGCAGTTGGAGCGAATATCAGAG
>NW_020690572.1:1193-5052 GCF_002925995.2 Terrapene triunguis
GGGCGATGTTTTAAATGTAATGAACTGGGGCATATAAAGGCTCACTGCCCCAAGAACCCTAACCGATTACAGTTCATTACACCCCAATCACACCAAAGATCCCCAGACCCAGATGCCTCTCTCATACCCTCGGAGCGAAGGGAAACCTTGAGAGTGGGCGGAAAGAAGGTTATCGCTTGGAGGGACACTGGGGCACAAGTGTCAACTATCCACCAATCCCTAGTGGACCCCAAACTCATCAACCCGGAGGCTACAGTGACAATTCAACCCTTCGTGTCACAGTCTGTAACCTTGCCTACAGCCCAGTTGCATGTCCAGTACAAGGGCTGGGCAGGAATGTGGACTTTTGCAGTCTATGACAATTATCCCATCCCCATGCTGCTGGGGGAAGACTTGGCCAACCATGTGAAGCTAGCCAAGAGGGTGGGAATAGTCACCCGCAGCCAGGCTAAGCAAGCTTCCACCCCCATCCCTGTTCCTGAGCCGTCCACCAGGGCCCCGTCTATGTTACCGGAGACCCAAACACAGGTGGTGGAACCGGATCCCCTGCCAACGACTGCAACAGCCGTAGTGGATCCAATCCCAGAGACCCAGCCAAAGCCAGTCCCGGAACCGGAACTGGCAACGCAACCAGCACCAGAACCATTGCCGGCACGGAGTCCAGCGCTTGCAAACCCGTCTACAACTCCAATGCCAGAGGGCACCAGCGAGCCTGAACTGGCGGAAGCAGCAGATAACCCTCCCCAAGAGGCTCAGCCAGAGCCTGAGATACCACATAGTGCACCAGCGGACAGCGGTTCACGGTCAGTGGAAACAGCCCCAGCACCTGCATCGCTTCCAGAGGGACCAAGCCCCAGTCCACAGTCCAAGGAGGAACTGATGTCTCCAGCATCAAGGGAACAGTTCCAGGCTGAGCAGGAAGCAGATGACAGCCTTCAGAAAGCTTGGGCGGCGGCACGGAGCACCCCACCGCCTCTCAGCTCTTCTAACCGATCCCGGTTTGTTGTAGAACAAGGACTTTTATACAAGGAGACTCTTTCTGGTGGGCACCAGGAAGACTGGCATCCTCAAAGACAGTTGGTGGTTCCCACTAAGTATCGGGTAAAGCTCTTGAGCTTAGCCCATGATCATCTCAGTGGCCATTCTGGGGTGAACAGAACCAAAGACCGGTTGGGGAAGTCCTTCCACTGGGAGGGAATGGGCAAGGACGTTGCTAATTATGTCCGGTCTTGTGAGGTGTGCCAACGAGTGGGAAAGCCCCAAGACCAGGTTAAAGCCCCTCTCCAGCCACTACCCATAATTGAGGTCCCATTTCAGCGAGTAGCTGTGGATATTCTGGGTCCTTTCCCAAAGAAGACACCCAGAGGAAAGCAGTACGTACTGACTTTCATGGATTTTGCTACCCGATGGCCGGAAGCTGTACCCTTAAGCAACACCAAGGCTAAAAGTGTGTGCCAGGCATTAGCAGACATTTTTGCCAGGGTAGGTTGGCCCTCCGACATCCTTACAGATTCGGGAACTAATTTCCTGGCAGGGAACATGAAAACCCTGTGGGAAGCTCATGGGGTGAATCACTTGGTTGCCACCCCTCATCACCATCAAACCAATGGTCTGGTGGAGAGGTTTAATGGAACTTTGGGGGCCATGATACGTAAATTCGTAAATGAACACTCCAATGATTGGGACCTAGTGTTGCAGCAGTTGCTTTTTGCCTACAGGGCTGTACCACATCCCAGTTTAGGGTTTTCACCATTTGAACTTGTGTATGGCCGCGAGGTTAAGGGGCCATTACAGTTGGTGAAGCAGCAATGGGAGGGGTTTACGCCTTCTCCAGGAACTAACATTCTAGACTTTGTAAGCAACCTACAAAACACCCTCCGACACTCTTTAGCCCTTGCTAAAGAAAACCTAAAGGATGCTCAGGAAGAGCAAAAGGCCTGGTATGATAAACATTCCAGAGAACGGTCCTTCAAAGTAGGAGACCAAGTCATGGTCTTAAAGGCGCTCCAGGCCCATAAAATGGAAGCGTCATGGGAAGGACCATTCACGGTCCAGGAGCGCCTAGGAGCTGTTAACTATCTCATAGCCTCCCCCACCTCCAACATAAAGCCTAAGGTATACCATGTTAATTCTCTTAAGCCCTTTTATTCCAGAGAATTAAACGTTTGCCAGTTTACAGCCCAGGAAACAGATGACGCGGAGTGGCCGGCAGGTGTCTACTACGAAGGAAAAAGGAATGGTGGCGTGGAAGAGGTGAACCTCTCCACGACCCTGGGACGTCTGCAGCGACAGCAGATCAAGGAGCTGTGCACAAGCTTTGCACCGATTTTCTCAGCCACTCCAGGACGGACCGAACGGGCATACCACTCCATTGACACAGGTAATGCTCACCCAATTAGAACCCCACCCTACCGGGAGTCACCTCATGCCCAAGCTGCTATACAAAGGGAGATCCAGGACATGCTACAGATGGGTATAATCCGCCCCTCTACCAGTGCATGGGCATCTCCAGTGGTTCTAGTTCCCAAACCAGATGGGGAAATACGCTTTTGCGTGGACTACCGTAAGCTAAATGCTGTAACTCGTCCTGACAACTATCCAATGCCACGCACAGATGAGCTATTGGAAAAATTGGGACATGCCCAATTCATCTCTACTTTAGACTTAACCAAAGGGTACTGGCAAGTACCACTAGATAAACCCGCTAAGGAAAGGTCAGCCTTCGTCACCCAGGCAGGGGTGTACGAATTCAATGTACTCCCTTTCGGGTTGCGAAATGCACCCGCCACCTTCCAAAGACTTGTAGATGGTCTCCTAGCGGGATTGGGAGAATCTGCAGTTGCCTACCTCGATGATGTGGCCATTTTTTCTGATTCATGGACAGAACACCTGGAGCACCTGGGAAAAGTCTTCGAGCGCATCCGACAGGCAGGACTAACTGTTAAGGCTAAAAAGTGTCAAATAGGCCAAAACAGAGTGACGTACCTGGGGCACCAGGTGGGTCAAGGAACTATAAATCCCCTACAGGCCAAAGTGGATGCTATCCAAAAGTGGCCGGTTCCAAAGTCAAAGAAACAGGTCCAATCCTTCTTAGGCTTGGCCGGATATTATAGGCGATTTGTACCACACTACAGCCAAATCGCCGCCCCGCTGACAGACCTAACCAGAAAGAAACAGCCAAATGCAGTTCAGTGGACTGATGAGTGTCAAAAGGCCTTTAACCAGCTTAAGGCAACACTCATGTCTGACCCTGTGCTAAGGGCCCCAGACTTTGACAAACCGTTCCTAGTAACCACAGATGCTTCCGAGAGAGGCGTGGGAGCAGTTTTAATGCAGGAAGGACCGGATCAAGAATTCCATCCTGTCGTGTTTCTCAGCAAAAAACTGTCTGAGAGGGAAAGTCACTGGTCAATCAGCGAAAAGGAATGCTACGCCATTGTGTACGCGCTGGAAAAGCTACGCCCATATGTTTGGGGACGGCGTTTCCAACTACAAACAGACCATGCTGCGCTACAGTGGCTTCATACCGCCAAGGGAAATAACAAAAAACTTCTTCGGTGGAGTTTAGCTCTCCAAGATTTTGATTTTGAAATACAACACATTTCGGGAGCTTCCAACAAAGTGGCTGATGCACTCTCCCGGGAAAGTTTCCCAGAGTTAACTGGTTAACAATTGTTCTTGGAATGAAACATTGTTAGTTTTTATATAATCAGTAGTATGTCTTATTAACTCTGTTTTCTCCTAGAACTCCAGGAAGAAATCACAGCCAGTGTGGAACCGAACGTCCAACACTATCTGTGATTTGGGGGGCGTGTCATAACTATGAAGGGAAGGGTAACAGCTCTCTGTGTACAGAGAC